>NC_053426.1:45029751-45232108 GCF_007990345.1 Gossypium hirsutum | reverse complement strand
CTTTACGTTTCCCTTTGCTCTTGAGCTTAATTAACAAATAAATTGATTTAATCATTTGAGCATCGAAAAGAGGAACACAAGGCACTTAGCCCATATTTATACATTAGACATTAAGTCACATATGTACGGAATCATGAATCAAACTCAACATTTAGCTAATTTTTCCCCCTTGGCCGAATATGCATGTCTATTTTGGGGCCGATTTCAACACTTAATACATTCTACAAGTATGGTCACTTGTATTGACTAAACACCCTTTTGTTTCAAGTTCAAAACTTGGCTAATACACACATATACACACTAGTAAAGCATCCTCTCCCTTTCCATCAATTTAACACATGCATTGCTCATTAACATGCAAAAGTTATATTCGGCCTTAGCACACAACTGCTAGCCGATTCTTCTCCATTTAGCAACCAATGCACATATGTGCTCACTCAAAATGCTAAAAAGGAGGTTCAAGAATCATCAAGCCACCATCACATGCATCATTAACAAGCTTCATATTTAGCATGCAATGGCATAACACAAACTCCACCTAGGCCGAATCTTAACTCATCCTCATGCCTCATCACCACAACATCAACATCAACCAAGAATGATGCATCCATGGCCGAGTGTCATTTCCATCACATAGCAAATTTAGACCATGGGCTAGGTAGAACTCAAGCTAACAACTAAAACATGCATGCATCTCATGGAACATCATCAAACATACCTTAGCCTAGCTACATGCATGGCCGAACCTCTTCAACCTTTCTTCTTCCTTCCTCCTTAAATTTTGGCCAGGATGAACCAAAGGATGAGCATTTTTTTCTTGTTTTTTTTTCTAGTTTCGGCTAATGAAGATGAGAAAGGATGAACAAAATTTTCCTTTCTTTTCTTTAGCTCACGGCAATGGGGGGGAAAACTACAACATTTTTTTTTGTATTCATCATACTCCTTTTCATTATTTTATGCCATGCCCTTTTTTATTTTTTCCTACATACCTCACTAGGCCAACATGTTCCAACATGTTTCCACCATAGCATGGCCAACCACTAGCTCAAATTTTGGGTAATTTGACATGCAACCCATCATTTTCACAACATGCATTAATAGACCATTTTAAATTAGCCTATCATATTTTCACCATGTCTCATATCAATCCCTATTTAATAATTTCTCATGCAATTGGCAAAATTGGAGAATGAAACTTCCACATACTCATGTACACACATAATAAGCATAGAATATGGAAATCAATTATTTTTATGACTCGGTTTTGTGGTCCCGAAACCACTTCCCGACTAGGGTCAATTTTGGGCTGTCACAACTCTCCCCCACTTAAGAAATTTTCTCCCCGAAAATCTTACCGGTAAATAGGTTTGGGTATCGTTCTTTCATCGAGCTCTCGGTTTCCCAAGTAGCTTCCTCGATCCCGTGTTTGAGCCATAACACCTTCACTAACGGAACCCTTTTGTTTCGCAACTCCTTCACTTCACGAGCTAGGATATGCATCGGCTCTTCTTCATAACTCATATCGGCTTGAATTTCAACCTCTGATGGGCTAATTATGTGCGATGGATCAGATCGATAGCGTCGAAGCATCGAAACATGAAAGACGTCGTGAATCTTTTCAAGCTCAGGGGGCAAAATCAATCTATACGCAACCGGACCAACTCGTTCGGAGATTTCGTACGGCCCAATGAATCTCGGGCTCAACTTGCCCTTACGGCCAAACCTGAGTACCTTTTTCCAAGGCGAAACTTTAAGGAACACTTTATCTCCCACCTGATATTCAATGTCCTTTCGTTTCAATCCGCATACGATTTTTGACGATCTGTGGCTGCTTTCAGACTTTCACGGATTACCTTTACTTTCTGTTCAGCATCCTTAATCAAATCAACTCCGAAATTTTACTTTCACCGAGCTCGGTCCAAACAACGGTGTACGGCATTTACGACCGTACAAAGCCTCGTAAGGTGCCATCTTAATACTTGATTGAAAACTATTATTGTAAGCGAATTCAATCAAAGGTAAATACCGTTCCCATGAACCACTGAACTCGAGGATGCAACATCTCAACATATCCTCAAGTATCTGAATTATCCGCTCAGATTGACCATCGGTTTGGGGATGAAAAGCAGTGCTAAAATGCAGCTTGGTACCCAAAGCTTCTTGCAATTTCCTCCAAAATCGCGAGGTGAATCTCGGATCTCTATCCGACACGATAGAAATAGGTACCCCGTGTAATCTCACAATCTGAGAAACGTACAATTCAACTAGTCTATCCAATGAAAAATCCATACACACGGGGATAAAGTGAGCCGACTTAGTCAGTCTATCAACAACAACCCAAATCGCATCCTTCTTACTTGTTGACAATGGTAGTCCGGACACAAAGTCCATTGTGACTCGATCCCATTTCCACTCGGGTATCATGATCGGCTGAAGTAATCCTGAAGGCACTTGATGTTTCGCTTTCACTTGTTGACATATTAAACATCTCGAAACAAAGTCGGAGATGTCTCGTTTCATACCATGCCACCAAAACCAACGTTTCAAATCGTTGTACATTTTCGTACTCCCCGGGTGACTTGACATTCGGCTACAATGGGCTTCGTTCAGAATCATCGAAATGAGTTCCGAACTCCTTGGAATACACAAACGACTTCTGAACCTCAAACAATCATCATCATCAATTTGAAACTCCGATTCCTTGTTCGGAGCACACTCAGCCCGTTTTGCAACCAATTCATCATCAACTTTCTGGGCTTCACGAATTTCATGAATCAATAATGGTTTGGCTTTTAATTCAGCTATTAACACATTGTCGGGTAGAACAGACAAGTGCACATTCATCGCTCGTAAAGCAAACAATGATTTCCGGCTTAAGGCGTCCGCAACCATATTAGCCTTTCCCGGGTGGTAATCAATGACAAGCTCGTAATCTTTCAACAACTCAAGCCAACGTCTTTGTCGCAGATTTAAGTCTCTTTGAGTCATCAAATTTTTGAGACTTTTGTGATCCGAAAATACATGGCACTTCTCACCAAATAAGTAATGTCGCCATATTTTTAAAGCAAATACGATGGCAGCTAGTTCAAGATCATGGGTCGGATAATTTTTCTCATGTGGCTTTAATTGTCTCGACGCATAGGCCACCACTCGACCTTCTTGCATCAATACGCAACCCAACCCAAGTAGGGATGCGTCACTATAAATGACAAACTCTTTGCCTGATTCGGGTTGCACTAAAATTGGAGCTTCAGTCAAATAAGTTTTTAGTTGATCAAAACTTTTTTGACATTTCTCCGTCCATTCGAACTTAACATCCTTTTGAAGTAGCTTCGTCATTGGTGTGGCTATCATCGAGAAACCTTTGACAAATCGTCGGTAATAACCGGCGAGTCCCAGGAAGCTCCGAACTTCGGTAATATTTCTTGGAGGCTTCCAGTTAAGTATGGCTGAAATTTTGCTCGGGTCAGCTCGAATACCCGATGCGGATACCACATGACCCAAGAAGCTAACCTCTCTTAACCAGAACTCAGACTTACTGAACTTAGCATATAACTGCTTATCCCGCAAAATTTGCAACACTAGCCTCAGATGCTCAGCATGTTCGGTCTCATCTCTTGAATAGACCAAGATGTCATCAATGAACACAACTACGAACCGATCCAAATATGGTCTGAAGATCCGATTCATCAAATCCATAAATACCGCAGGGGCATTTGTGAGCCCAAACGGCATCACTAAGAACTCGTAGTGACCATATCCCGTTCTGAAAGCAGTTTTGGGTATGTCCGAATCTCGAATTCGCAACTGATAATAGCCCATCTCAAATCTATTTTTGAGAACATTGAGGCTCCCTTCAGTTGGTCGAACAAATCATCGATACGCGGTAACGGATATTTGTTCTTTATCGTCACTTTATTCAGTTGACGATAGTCAATGCACAACCTCATGGTTCCGTCCTTCTTTTTCACGAACAATACTGGTGCACCCCAAGGTGAGAAACTTGGTCGAGCAAAACCTCTATCCGTCAATTCTTGCAACTGAGCTTTCAACTCTTTTAACTCGGTTGGTGCCATACGATACGGAGCTATCGAAATCGGCGTAGTCCCAGGTACAAGCTCAATACCAAACTCTACCTCCCGAACAGGTGGTAAACCCGGTAATCCTTCAGGAAAAACATCCGGGTATTCACAAACCACCGGCACAGATTCGGGTTTCTTGTCTAATTCTTTGTCATCCAGTACATACGCAAGGTATGCTTCGCACCCTTTTCTTACATATTTCTGGGCCAACATTGCTGATATTACAGCTGGCATCCCCTCCAAGTCCGTAGACTCAACTCGGATTACTTCGTTATTTGCGCACCTCAAATCAATAGTCTTGCTTTTGCAATTCACAACTGCATCATGCGCGGTCAACCAATCCAAACCAAGAATAACATCAAATTCATCAAACGGCAAAAGCATCAAGTCCGCCGGAAAACAGGAACCTCGAATTTCTAGGGGACATTTCTTACACACTTTGTCGACAAGCACGTAACGACCCAAGGGATTTGACACCCGAATACGAACTCAGTAGACTCAATAGGTAAAGTCTTACTGGATGCTAAGGTTTCACATATGTAAGAATGAGTAGAACCGGGGTCAATCAAAGCAATTACATTAGTATCAAAGAGAGTAAAAGTACCGGTAATAACATCAGGCGAAGAAGCATCCTCGCGGCACGTATAGCATAAGCTCTAGCAGGCGCACGAGCCTCGGATCTGGTCGTAGCATCTCTAGATCCTCTCTGACCACCACTAGCATTGCCCGTATTTCCAGATGGTCTACCTCGAGCAGTGGTAGCACCCGGTTTCCCACTCTGATTTTCATTCTGTTCAAACAACCTCGGGCAATCTTTAATGAAGTGGTCAACTGATCCGCACTTGTAACAGGAGCGGTCAGGGAATCTACAACTCCCCGAATGCCATTTACCGCAATATCGACATTTCGTTCTATCTCGACGTTCATTCCCAACATGGCGACCGAAGTGCCTCGTGTACCCACAGGGGGTCGATCACGATCTCGTCCAAAAAGGCCCGAAGTGCCATAAATGGCCCGCATCATCTCGAAATTTCTTCGATGCCTGTTGAAGAGACTTTCCCGAAGATCTTTTACGAAACTCTCCAGTTCCCACATCAACTTTTTGTTTTTCTTTTCTAAGCTCTTCGGCTTTACAAGCTCGCTCGACCCAGTATTTCAAGAACGCCAACGAACATTTTTATATCTTCATTCAGCCCATCCTCGAAGCGTTTACACATGATAGCCTCGGACGAAACACATTCCCGAGCGTATCTACTAAGTCTAACAAATTTTCGCTCGTAATCAGTAACTGACATGGAACCTTGCTTAAGCTCAAGAAATTCCTTCCGTTTTGATCAACAAATCTCTGACTGATATACTTTTTCCGAAACTCAGTTTGGAAAAACTCCCAAGTTACTTGCTCTCGGGGCACAACAGAAGTCAGAGTACTCCACCAATAATAGGCAGAATCACGTAGCAAGGAGATAGTACACTTTAGGCATTCATCGGGTGTACAAGATAGCTCATCGAGTACCCGGATAGTGTTGTCCAACCAAAATTCAGCTTGCTCGGCATCGTCGCTATCGTAGCTTTAAATTCAGTAGCCCCATGTTTTCGGATTCTGTCAACTGGGGGCTTATTTGACCTTATTTGGTCAGTTACCGGAGGTATTGTAGGTGCGGGGGTGGTATTAGTTGGGAATGGAGGTTGTGGGACAGCCGTATTAGTTCGAATGTATTGGTTGAACCAATCATTCATCACGCTATAGAAAGCTTGTCTAGCTTCATCATTCGGGTTACTAGCATTAGGTTGAGAGTCCGCCGGCGCTGTCCCTTGTGTGGGAGCAGGCGCTACACTCTCAAGATCATCAGCTACCTCTCGGTTGGGATCGGGATCCATTACTATAAATAAACACATTTACAATTGTCAGAAATCACCACACTATCAAGTAATCACATAAAATGGCATGTATAGCTAGACCCAACGCATTACGGTAGTCCTAGAATCGACTAAACCGTAGCTCTGATACCAATCAAATGTAACACTCCGAACCCGAGACCGACACCGGAGTCGAACACGAGGTGTTAACAGACTTTAAACCCCTTATAAAAAATATTTCCCAGACACTGCCAATCTGCGTACTAGTCGCTTTAAAAATCATATCTTGAGTTTCACAACTCAAAATCAGTTTCGTGATTTTTCCCCGAAACTAGACTCATATGCCCATCTACATATTTTTTTCTAGAATTTTTGTGGGCCAATTAGTACAGTTTATTAGTCAAATTCTCCCATGTTACAGGGATCGACTACCCTGACCTTTGCGCATTACGACTTGGATATCTCCTTGTACAGGGCTCCAATACTGATGCCGTTTGTTTTTATAGAAACTAGACTCAGAGAGGAATCTATACATATATGGTATGACTCCTAATTATCTCTGGTTAATTTATAATGAATTTCCAAAGTCGGAACAGGGAATCCAGAAACCGTTCTGGCCCTATCTCACGAGAACCTGAATATCTCTTAACATACTGTCCGTATGATTGTTCTGTTACTTTCCTATGAAAGTAGATTCATCAAGGTTTGTTTACATAATTTATTCACTATTTAATTCTATTCCTACTATTTTTAGTGATTTTCCAAATCTACATCACTGCTGCTGTCAGCATCTGCCTTTAAGGTAGACTTTACCTATTTCATGGTTTCCATGATTCAACTAGCCCTTTTTGCATAAATAGCACAATTTATGAAAGTGATTAACCATCCCCGTGGCCAATCCTTGTCAAGCATATCCACACCAAATGATTATAACATTATACTCAAACACATATAAGCCATTTTCGCATGGCTATCCAAAATTTATACAAGTCCAAAGGGTCCACGACCCACAACAAACGGGTAGTCCTATACATGCCATTTCGAAGTTCAACCAAAATTGTACCAAAGGGGGGGCTTTGATAGTGTGGGCGACTTTGACTTCAAGATCCCGAGTCCGATAGCTGGAGAACCAAATCTATAAAACAGAGGAGCAATGAAACGGAGTAAGCAATTTATGCTTAGTAAGTTTTGAGCAAAGAATTCCAGCACAACAAAAGTATAGCATTCATATAGCTAAACGGATAATTTCATATGCACAAATTTACGATATTGTACTTGCTTCACATTATCAACCCTTATGTACATACACAAAAGATCAACTCAGCCAAAGGCCGGTAGCTCGTTTATCAACTGAGCGAATACTTATTTGTAAGGGCTCAACTAAATTCAAGCACATACGAAACATACCTCAATGTTGGGATGTTTCGAGAGTATTAACTGGAATTTTACAGCAAGTTCATTCATTCCCAAATCACGTACCTTCGGAATTTAACCGGATATAGCTCCTCGTTCAAATGCCTTCGGGACATAGCCCGGTTATAGTAATTCGCACAAATGCCTTCGGGACTTAACCCGGATTTAGTAACTCGCACAAATGCCTTCGGGCTTAGCCCGGAATTAGTATCTCGCACAAATGCCTTCGGATCTTAGTCCGGATATTGTCACTTAGCACAAGCCTTCGGGACTTAGCCCGGACAGCATTCAAATAACCATGCACATTTAACAATAAATCATGGCCCATTCGTATTTCATTTTCGTTAGCAAAACTCAAACACAAGACATTTATCATTCTTTGCAAATTCGGCTCAATAGCCACACAAAGAGCATGATTTTAATTTGCTTAAAACATGATCTAATCACATCATAATTTAAGCTCTCTTACTCAAGAACTTACCTCGGGTGTTGTCGAACGATTCCGATAGCTATTCGACCACTTTTTCCTTCCCTTTATCGGATTTAGTTCCCCTTTGCTCTTGAGCTTAATTAAACAAATAAATTGATTTAATCATTTGAGCATCGAAAAGAGGAACACAAGGCACTTAGCCCATATTTATACATTAGACATTAAAGTCACATATGTACGGAATCATGAATCAAACTCAACATTTTAGCTAATTTTTTCCCCCTTGGCTGAATATGCATGTCTATTTTGGGGCCGATTTCAACACTTAATACATTCTACAAGTATGGTCACTTGTATTGACTAAACACCCTTTTGTTTCAAGTTCAAAACTTGGCTAATACACACATATACACACTAGTAAAGCATCCTCTCCCTTTCCATCAATTTAACACATGCATTGCTCATTAACATGCAAAAGTTATATTCGGCCTTAGCACACAACTTGCTAGCCGATTCTTCTCCATTTAGCAACCAATGCACATATGTGCTCACTCAAAAATGCTAAAAAGGAGGTTCAAGAATCATCAAGCCACCATCACATGCATCATTAACAAGCTTCATATTTAGCATGCAATGGCATTAACACAAACTCCACCTAGGCCGAATCTTAACTCATCCTCATGCCTCATCACCACAACATCAAACATCAACCAAGAATGATGCATCCACGGCCGAGTGTCATTTCCATCACATAGCAAGATTTAGACCATGGGCTAGAACTCAAGCTAACAACTAAAACATGCATGCATCTCATGGAACATCATCAAACATACCTTAGCCTAGCTACATGCATGGCCGAACCTCTTCAACCTTTCTTCTTCCTTCCTCCTTAAAATTTTTGGCCAAGGATGAACCAAAGGATGAGCATTTTTTTTCTTTGTTTTTTTCTTTCTAGTTTCGGCTAAATGAAGATGAGAAAGGATGAACAAAAATTTTCTCCTTTCTTTTCTTTAGCTCACGGCAATGGGGGGGGAAACAACTACACACATTTTTTTTTTGTATTCATCATACTCCTTTTCATTATTTTATGCCCATGCCCCTTATTTTATTTTTTTCCTACATACCTCACTAGGCCAACATGTTCCCAACATGTTTCCACCCATAGCATGGCCAACCACTAGCTCAAATTTTGGGTAATTTGACATGCAAACCCATCATTTTCACAACATGCATTAATAGACCATTTTAAATTAGCCTATCATATTTTCACCATGTCTCATATCAATCCCTATTTAATAATTTCTCATGCAATTGGCAAAATTGGAGAATGAAACTTCCACATACTCATGTACACACATAATAAGCATAGAATATGGAAATCAATTATTTTTATGACTCGGTTTTGTGGTCCCGAAACCACTTCCCGACTAGGGTCAATTTTGGGCTGTCACATATATACTTACACATGATGGTGCTTCGGTTATGGAGTAAATGATGGATGCGTATTGAGTTATAATATGTAATGCATTAGTTAGTAAAATGTATGTCATTTATGTGTGGTATTAAGTATATAATCGGCCTCAACGTAGACATGCATATTCGGCCATAGGAAGAAGATTGGTGTTGCATGTATTCGGTTAGAGGCAAGCATATCGATGCTTTTGTCTTGGCTTAGAAAATTCGGCCAAGGGGGAATATTAGCTAAAATGTTGAGTTTGATTCATGATTCCATATATATATGTGACTCTAATACCTAAAGTATATATGGGCTAAGTACCTTGAGGTTTTCTTTTGATGTTCGAATGAATTGTATTAAATTGCTTGATGTGATTAAAAATGCATATGACCATTGTGTAGTTGAGCTAGAAGGTGGCCATATGACCAATCAAACTCCTTGTCATATTCGGCCATAAGCTAGCATAATGAGACTTTAATAAGTTAAATTTGTTTGAATTAGCTCAAGAGCTTAGAGGACCACAGTTGGATAAGGGAAAGGAAAAAGTTATCGAATAGCCGCTGAAAACGTTCGACCACATCCGAGGTAAGTTCTTGAGTAATAGAGCTTAAATTATGATTTGATTAGATCATGTTTTAAGCAAATCAAAATCATGCTCTTTGTGTGTGGCTATTGAGCCGAAATTGCAAGGGTGATAAGTGTCTTGTGTTTGAGTTTTGCTAATGAAAATGAAATACGAATGTGTCATGATTTATTGTTAAATGTGCATGGTTATTCGAATGATGTCCGGGCTAAGCCTGAAGGCATTGGTGCGAGTTACTAAATCCGGGTTAAGTCCCGAAGGCATTTGTGCGAGTTACTATAACCGGGCTATGTCCCGAAGGCATTTGAACGAGTAGCTATATCTGGTTAAATTCCGAAGGTACGTGATTCGGGAATGAACGATCTTGCTGTAAAAATTTCAGTTAATACGCTTGTAACATCCCAACATTGAGGTATGTTTCGTATGTGCTTTGAATTAGTTGAGCCCTTACAAATAAGTATTCGCTCAGTTGATAAATGAGCTACCGGCCTTTGGCTAAGTTGATCTTTGTGTATGAATAAAAGGGTCGGTAATGTGAAGTAAGTATGATATTGAAAATTTGTGCATATGAAATTATCCGTTTAGCTACATGAATGCTATACTTTGGTTGTGTCTAAATTCTTTGCTCAAAACTTACTAAGCATTTAATGCTTACTCTGTTTCTTTGATTCTCTGTTTTATAGATTTTGGTTCTTCAGCTATCGGACTCGGGATTTTGAAGTCGAAGTCGCCCACACTATCAAAGCTCCTTTTGGTATACTTTTGGTTGAACTTTGAAATGGCATGTATAGGACTACCCTTTTGTTGTTGGTCATGTACCCTTCGGTTTTGTGTAAATTTGGATAGCCATGCGAAAATGGCTTAAATATACTTTGATCATAGCTTTATAATCGTTTTGTATGTTGTCCGTCGAGAGGTATGGAAATGTTGGTAACGGTTAGCCATGGGAATGGTTATTCATGATCATTTTTGGAATATGTATGACAAACTCTAGTTGATCCATGGAGGATCATGAAATAGGTAAAGTTTACCTTAAAAATAGATGCTGGCAGCAGCAGTGATGTGGATGTGAAAAAAATCACTAAAAATAGTAGGAATGGAATTAAATAGTGAATAAATTATGTAATCGAACCTTGATGAATCTATTTTCATAATAAAGTAACGAAATGTTCATATGAACAGTATATTATGAGATGTTAAAGTTTTTGTGAGACAGGGCCAGAACGGTTTCTGGATCCCCTGATCTGACTTTGGAAATTCATTATAAATTAACCAGAGACATTTAGAAGTCATGCCATATATGTATAGATTCCTCTTTGAGTCTAGTTTCTATAGAAACAAACGGCATCAGTATTGAAGCCCTGTACAGGGAGATATCCAAGTCGTAATGCGCAAAGGTCAGTGTAGTCGATCCCTGTAACATAGGAGACTTTGACTAATAAACTGTACTAATTGGCCTGACCAAAAATTCTATAAAAAAATTTGTAGATGCATATATGAGTCTAGTTTCAGGGAAAAATCACGAAACTGATTTTCGAGTTGTGAAACTCAAGATATGATTTTTAAGGTGACAGTGACGCAGTTAGCCAGCTTGCCTGGAAAATTTAAAATGGATTGTGCAAAGAAGTGATTTAAGTCTGCAAACCCCTCGTGTCCGACTCCGGCGACGGACTCGGGTACGGGGTGTTGCACAAATTTTGTAGGTTCTGGTTCTGGTGAAACTGGAATTTCAACACTCGGTTGAACTTCCTCTAAGTCTTGAGTGTCAGCTGGCTCCTTTTCAGCTTCGATGGTGTTGGGCTCTACTGTCTTTCCGCTCCTCAATGTTAACGCTTTACAATGTTCCTTCCCCAGATTTCTTTAACGCTTTGAATATTCCTTCCCCGGATTTCTTGGATTCTCCATATCACTATGTAAAGCACCTTGTGGTCGATTTTTGAGTTCAGTAGCAAGCTGGCCCATCTGGTTCTCCAAGTTCTTCAATGTAGCTACTTGGCTTTAAATTAAGGCATAATTCTTCGCCATGTAAGCCTTCACTAGATTTTCTAAGATATTGAATGATTCAACTTGAACTGGTTTCTGAACTTGTTGGGAAAAACTAGGCGGCTGGATCGGTCTAGGTTGGGCGTAGTTGTTACTAGTTCCAGGCCATTGGTTACTCTAAGAAAAATTCGGATAGTTTCGCCATGATGGGTTATAGAAGTTGGATTGCATTCCTTGCTCTCCTGGATTTTGGTTTTGGTCATCCATGTAATATACAGATTTGGGGTTCGATAGACATTCTTTGAACAAATGTCCTTCCCCACAATAAACACAGGCTATACTCTCAAATTGGTGAGGTAGTTGGGCTGCAAAACTGTTAGACCCATTAGTGGTAAGATTCTTAAGCACTGAGGATATTGAAGATGCCTGAGATGCGAGTGAAGTGAGAGCGTCCACTTTATGTATTCCAGCGACTCGTCTTCCTGACATGGCTCGATTGGTTGGCCATTGATAATTGTTACTATCGATCCTCTCGATGATTTTGTAAGCCTCATTGTAAGACTTAGAAAGAAGAGAACCATTAGCGGAGGCGTCCACGACCATCCTCATGTGAGAGTTGAGACCATTATAAAATGTCTCAAGTTGGATGCAATATGGGATTCCGTAATGAGGGCATTTCCATAATAATTCTTTGTATCATTTCCATGCCTCATACAAGGACTCATCATCCATTTTTTGGAAGGCAGTGATCTCGTTCCTCAATTTAGCATTCTTGCTTGGCGGGAAATACTTCATGAGGAATCTTTCGGTTAACTCTTGCCATATGGAAATTGAGTTTGGTGGCAATGAGTTCAACCAGGCTCGAGCTTTGTCCCTTAGTGAGTACTGGAACAACTTTAATTGTAATGCATCTTCGAGTACTCCAGCTAATTTAAAAGAGTCGCTCACCTCCATAAACACTCTTAAATGAATATGAGGATCTTCAGTAGGCATTCCACTGAATTGGCCCACTGTTTGAAGCATCTAGAATGCAACAGCCCGATTTTGGGCCTAGTTGGAATAGTGGTTTTGAAACCACTATTTCGAGGCTGGAGAAATTATTTTAATGATTATTTTATGTGTTATAATATGATTTTATAAGTGCATGAAAATTTTGGTGAATTTATTTTAGCGATTTCTAGCCTATTTTTAAAAAATGACTAAATTACGTAAAAAGTAAAAGTTGTATTTTAATACCTAAATGTGTCTAATAGCTAGATAATTAAAATTGGAGGCCTTTTAAGGGCAATTAGACCCTTTTTAATAGAGGTGGCCGGCCAAGGGAGACAAGATTGGTCAAAAAGCCATATTTTGTGGGATATTAGGTGACTTTTTGGTAATAAAATATAATTAAAAAAAATTCATTTTCATTCATTTTTCTTCTTCTCTTTCACCGAAAATGGCAGGAAAGAAAGGGTTTTGAAGCTGGAAAATTTTAGCAAAGAAACTCCCTTGATAGTAAGTGATTTTAATGCTTTTTCTTGATAATTTTTGTGTTTTTGGAACCCCTAAAGCATGAGCTTTCAAAAGAGGGGACTATTTTGCAAAATGATTAAGAGTCTAGGGTTTTTCCATGAAAGCATATGTGTTGTTTGCTGAGTTTTTATGGAAGAAAATGAGTCTTGGTAGTGTTATAAACAACATTTATGAAAGAAATTTGCATGAAAGCACCTAATAGATTATTTTGTAAAGTTTGAAAGATAAGTGATAAATATGTATAATAATGAGAATAGTGGGCTGTTTCTAGTATAGAAGGGTTCGGCTAGGCTTGGGTATGAGAAAATGTGATTAAAAAATCATTTTACGAGTCTAGGGGCAATTTGGTAATTATGGTAAAGTATAGGTGCAAAATTGTAAATTTTTCAAAAATGTGTAATTGGACTAATTTGATTAGTATATTGTTTTAATAAGTTAAATGTGATGTTATAGATGATGAAAAATGAGATTCGGGCTTAGAACGAGGAAAAACAAGAAATTGATGTTTTAGCCTCTTTTACCGATTTGGTGTCGAGGTAAGTTCGTGTCGTTATAATAATACAATGTCAAACTTGAATTTTTATGTTTTGATATTACATGAATTGTAAGTACATATGTAATTAATGTGGTATTGTATCATACTTTTACTGCCTCGATTTGCGTGGAATTTAAATGATTTATGGCTACCATGTGCTATGTACCTTGATTTTTCATGTAATATATGTTATTTGCTACCATAAAAGCATGAATGATATTATGGATGTGTAATTGTTTTATGGTATTCATGTGACCAAATTTCATTTGTTGCCATGAAACTGTAAATGATGAGTTATGAAAGTAAATTACCTTGTGAGCAATTGTGATGCTATTTGGTTAGAAATGAAATCTCGTTGAGCCTCGGATATAACGTAGGATACAAAAAGGTATGCTAAGAGAATTTGTAGTCTGAACTTATGAGATGTGTCTGAGTTCATGAGAAAACGATATATGTAACGTGGGTCCGGGTATTGACTTTGTGTACAGACCCGTGAGTAGCTCAATGAGCATATATTACATGATAGTACTATGGGGTCCGGGCACTGACTTGATAAAAGGCCCGTGAGTAGCTCAGAATGCGAGCATTTCATAGTGTGAGGTAGCATTGGCTACATATGCCGCACGCTATTGAGTTGGTTCTAGCCACGTATATGGCACTTATGTGCAAGTTTTCTGATGTATCCATTAGTATTCCAAGTTTTCAACGGGAAATCTGAGGAAAGAGTTGATAATGGTTCCAATGAGGTAAGTCATTGGTGAGTATGTACTTGAGTTATGTTACAAGTTGTACAAGTATGTACACTAAACTTATGAGTAATACCTTGATATGTGATAATCTATGATGTATATATTAATTTGGTGAATACTATGAAAATGGCATGATTTGCATTAAGTCCTTGATACTTGATGACATTGAGATTATGGGTCCATGCTTATGGTGCATAGCTATGTGTTCTTACAATGATAGATGAAATGATGTTGTATTAATTTGGTGAACAATAATTGTGAATGAGTAGATTAGCCTAGATAGTTTTGGGCTACTACAGTGGTGTAACTTTGAAAATACACTAAAAATAGTGGAAAATGAGTTAAAGGTTGAGTAAAATATGGAATTAAATCTTATTGAGTCTAGTTTCTTATAAACAAAACCGTGTCAGAATGACTTCGAAATCCCCTGTTCTGATTTGAGAAAATAATTATAAATTGTACAAAAATATTAATGAATTATAATTTATTTAGAATCCTTATGAGTCTATTTTCAAGAGAAATAGACAGAAACGTTATTCGAGTCCTGTGCTATGAGATAATTAAACTTTAGTGTAGAAGGGTCAGAACTGCCAGACAGTGAATCAGGGGTAACTTTGAGGAATAAACTGTACTAATTGGCTAAACCAAAAATTCTAGAAATTGTATGGTAGAAAGGTACATGAGTCTAGTTTCAAGGAAATTTAACATAACATAATTTGGAGTTTTGTAGCTCCAGATATAAATATTTTATTGACTGTTGTACAAGAAAACAACTTATCATGAACTTAAGAATATGTTATGAACATTGATAAAAACATGTTAATGAGTTGCTTATCGTTTTCATATGAACTTACTAAGCATAAAGCTTAGCCCCTTCCTTTCCCATGTCCTCTAGTGTTACTAGGTTAGCTCGGGTTGGAGTTCGTCGGAGATATTATCACACTGTCAAGCTATCACTATTGGTGTAAGTGATTTCAAGTACTTTGAGTCTATGGCATGTATAGGGGATTAAATATTTGAGTGTGTGATATTTTGCTTTAGCCAAATGTATATTGATATTGGAGTTGTAAACCTATTTTATATGCATGCTAGTGCTAAGGTCTTATGTGATGAGTTTATAATGACTTGGTATGAATGAATTATGGATGTGATCATGAATTCTTAGTGATAGAATTGAGGTTTGAGATATGATGATGGTTATGGCATGAATGTGGTAAAGAGGTGAGTAAAATCTATGATATTTATTGCATGAGAAATTGACATGATCATAACATGTTTATGGATGTTTAAGTGCTCGTTTATGCCATGTTGTATGCCATTGTATAAGTACGTGTGCATGTGTTGTGAGGGTGACAAAAGGGCTTGGAAAATAGCCTTGTGATTTTCCACACGAGTAGTCACACGGGCGTGTGTCTGGGTCGTGTGTGACAGACGATCTGCCTCATGGGCGTGTGGCCCGGCCGTGTGTCCCCTGCACCTTGGAAATTCAAGTTAGTATGCATGGTAGTAAACATACGGACGGAGACACGACCGTGTGTCTCAACCGTGTGGTGGACACGATCTAGCACACAGACGTGTGCCTTGGCCGTGTGTCTTCTTTTGTTCATGACCAAATGGACAAAGAGTTGCACGGGTGAGGGATACGGGCGTGTCCCAATGAACACTAGGCCGTGTGGTGCACACGGGCAACCAACACGGCCATGTCAAATTGATCACACGGGCGTATGGAGCCTTAAAGTATGAAATTTTCCAAGTTGTTCTTAAGTTGTCGATTTGGTCTCGAACCAACCCGAATGTATGTTTTGGGCCTCGTGAGCCCGTTTAAGGGAAAAAATGCATGTGAACGAGAAGTTTTAAGTTAAAAGAAATTTTATGGCCCTATTTTATATACGTATGCTTGAGTTAAGTCCAGTGGCACCTCGAACCCTGTCCCAGTGTCAGATACCGGAGAGGGGTGTTACATAGAACATGACTAGCTTCAGCTCAAATTGTTATGCCTCAATTTTGGGTCTCCTAATACTCAGATTAAGATCATTAAAAACTGGCACAACATATTGTCTTAAGGCTTTATCCCTATCATCAGCAATAAGGATAGGATTTTGAGCAAGGTTTGCTCCATTTCCTTGATTCATGTTCTCGATATTCATTCATTCAGTCCTTCTCTGGTTCACTTGTCTTCTTCGCTGTCAAAAGGTTCGTTCTATCTCAGGGTCTACAGGGAGTAAGTCAATAATCTAGTCAATACTCATAAACACTAGTAATAATCACAGAAAAATTAAGTAAAAATTTAAACAGGAAAATAAACCAAAATGTAAAACTAACAAATTCACAAATAATGGTTTTTTAAAACAGTCCCCGGCAACGGCGCCAAAAACTTGGAACGACGGAAAATGTGCAAGTATACACAATTGTAACAAGTAATAAAGCGACAAGTAAATGTCGAGTTATCGTACCCACAAGGACTGTAAAAAAAATTATTTATGAAATTAATTGTAAAACACTTTGGCGAGGTAAAAAAAATTTGGATTTAAAAGATGTTCAAAAACTATTTAAAAACTAAGTAAATAATTAAAATAAAACAAAGGAGTTCTAATGCACGATTTCAAATAAGATTTAATCAAGATAACATACTTGTGTTGGATTAATTACATTTTTTAAACTTAGAATTATTAAACTTATGTTTATATTGCTATGAAAAAATTCACGACAACTCGATAATTTGCTACCTACTGCTCATATATACTTATTAAATTAATCAATCTCTTGAACATTTTTCAAAGTCAATCCAAGCGGTTAATTAATATTCACAAGCATATAAAAGATTAAGTGAGGTAACAGGTTATTTCTACCTTGAAACAGTTTAATCACAAAGATCTTGCAAGTTATGCAAGGCATATGCATCGAAGAATGCAATGCTAATTTAAACTTCAGCTACCTTAGAAGAATAAACATGTACTGACTAAGCATTGTGTCTATTAATTATAATTTCAATACGATTTAATAATTTATTCATTAGTTATTTAACAATTATATTGCAAAAATAACTTAGGCATGATTTTACTTAACCAAGCAATTTACCAAGGCCTATAACAGCATAAACATCATTTTAACAATTCAAGCAGGCAGAATATAATCAACCCAACACAAACTTAATTTAAGCTAAATTGATTAAAATAACCCTTTCAATAGCATAAATATTCATAAACATGTTCGTCAAAACAACAACAAAAATTAAAGAGATAGGGAACAAGAAGCAAATCCGGTGTTTCTTCGTGGCTTGACTATTTGCTCCATTCTTTATTCTTCGTTGCCCTCGGCTATCAAGGTAGCTTATGAACACCTAATTGCTACTCCAAAATGGCTGATGAGAGCCTCTTTCCCAACAGAAGAAATCGGCACTTGAACAAAAAGGGAAATGGGATAGAAGAAAATGGAGAGAAAAGTGAGAGAGGAGAAGAGAGAATGAAAGAATGTTGTGGGATTGAGGGATGGTTTGAAAGATCAGAAAGGGATGGCTTTTATAGCTGATTTTCCTGCTAAAAATACCAAATTCCAGCATCCAAAGAGCCCCCCTATGGCCAGCCATCTACTTGGCAAAAGTTGAGACTTTCAACTTTGCTAAAAATAGCCTGGGGCAAATCTACAAAGTCACAATTAAAGGTGGGGTTTGAATGCAATTTGGAAGTCTTTCAAGGGCCCTTTTGCAATCATATTTAATCAGCTAAAATGCTAATTTGGGTCGACATATGGACGGTTCTGGGCTGCCCTATTGGTGGCTAGTTCGGTTCACTCAATTTGGTTTGACCAGTGCGGTTCAACTGGACCATTTTTTCATAATTAATTAAAAATAATTTATTTAACCCAAATTAAATGGGGAATAAGTTAAAATTAATTAAATTATGAATTAATACACATTTTTGGACCATCTTAGGCTGGAAATTAGTGTTCCTCGATACTTCAAATTGCTTCTCGATTTTGTGCTTTCAACAGTGTTAGCCGAGCCAAGTTTCGCCCTTTGCGCAAATCCGTCGAAAATAGTCAAAATTAATCAAAATTAAGTATAAAATTAACTAAAATTCAACCTATTCATATTTTTAACACAATTTAATTTTTTTATAATATTTAATTATTTTTCGACAATAATTTAACCAGATTTACATGAATTTAAGTAAAAATGGGTATGAAAAAGCATAAAATTTTTTTGTGTTTCCATTGCTCCCGTATTATTCATGAAAAAGAAGGACAGTTCTATGAGATTATGCATTGACTACCGGCAACTCAATAAGGTGACAATAAAAAATAAGTAACCTCTGCCAAGGATTGATGACTTGTTTGATCAGCTGAAAGGAGCGACATGGTTCTCTAAGATAGATTTGAGATTCGGATATTACCAGTTACTAGTTAAGGAGTCAAATGTGCCTAATACTACCTTTAGAATGAGGTATAGCCACTAAAAGTTTCTTGTTATGCCATTTGGATTAACGCATGCTCCTGCCGTGTTTATGGACTTAATGAACCGAATTTTTTGGCAATATTTGGATAAGTTTGTTGTGGTGTTCATCGATGATATTCTGATTTATTCTAAAGATTAGGTAGAACATGTCGAGCACTTGAGAACTATATTGCAGACCTTGAGAGATAAGCAGTTGTATGCTTGGCTTCGACAGGTCAGATTCTTAGGCCATATTGTTTCAGGAGATGGTATACGAGTTGATCCTAGTAAGATTTCTGCCATTGTTGAGTAGAAGCTACCAAGGAATGTAACTGAAGTTAGGAGCTTTTTGGGTTTGGTCGGATACTACAGACAGTTTGTGAAAGGATTCTCTATGATAGCCACTCCTATGACAAGATTACTTCAAAAAGATGTCAAGTTTGAATGGTAAGAAAAATGTCAGCAGAGCTTTGAGAAGTTGAAAATGTTATTGACTGAGTTGAAAATGTTATTGACTGAGGCACCAGTGTTAGTGCAACCGAAATCAGGGAAAGAATTTGTGATTTACAGTGATGCGTCATTGAATAGACTAGGTTGTGTGCTTATGCAAGAATGCAAAGTAGTAGCTTATGCTTTGAAGCAACTAAAGCCCCATGAGAAAAACTATCCTACGCATGATCTAGAATTGTCGGAGTATTCGATAACACTATCAAAAGATTATTGGGTATAGTGAATTTGATATTTTGAGTATTGCATGTATAGGGGACTTGGTTATTTTGTGATATGTGTCATGCTATTTGGCCAAATTATGAAGGCCTATGATGTTGATGATTTGTTTTGTAATAGCCATGTGATATGGCTTATAATTGATTATTGGGTTGTAATGTCTAATTGTTTATGCATGCATGTGTTAATGCCTTGATGATGTGCTATGTGGCTTGTTTGATGGATGTGTGATGAGGAATGAATTAAGTACTTGGAACTAAGGAGTGACTTAATGACATAAGATAATTATAGATAAGAATGTGTAATTTGAGGTCATGTTAACAAATTTGATTACGCATGAAATTGGTGTGGAAGGCCTCCAAATGGTGTGACTAATTGAATGTGTAATAGGACAACATTATAAAGGTGTGAAAGTTCCATGATGTTGAATATTTAAGTGTCTAAATATGTCATGTTGTATGCTATGAAATATGTTTGAGTGTAAGAATGATTGAGGGTGACAATTGGCTTGGAAAATAGCCTTTTAATAGTCCACACGGGTAGACACAAGGGCATGTGTCTAGACCGTGTGTGACACACAGTCTGCCCCACTGGTGTGTTGAATGGTTGTGTGTCCCCTGCACCTAAAATTTGCAAGTTAGTATGCCTAGTAGTAAACATATGGGCTAAGACACGGGCGTGTGTCTTGGCCGTGTGAAGGACACGGCCTACCCACATGGGCGTGTACTCTGGCCGTGTGAAGTTTGCACCATTTTATGAAAAAATCTATTTATTTTTAATTAAGCACACGGTTTGGCCACACGAGAGTGTGATACGGCCGAGTGACCCTAAATTGGTGTTGATGTCATAGTTAGGGAGTTACACGGCCGGAGGACACAGGCGTGTCAAGAGTACACGGGCGTGTCCCCTGTCTCACATGGGCGTGTGGCTTTGTATTAGGTAAAATTTCCTAAGCTTTTTTAAAGTCCTTGATTTAGTCCTGGACCTTTTTCATTAGTTGTTTAGGGCCTCGTAGGCTCGTATTTGGGACAAATTGTGTGTGTATGAATGAAGTTACTTTAAAGGAAAATTTTATAGCCCGACTTTTGCATGAATGTATGAGTATAAGTTTGGTAATGCCTCGTACCCTGTCCCGGCTTCGGATGCGGATAAGGGGTGTATGAGTAGAAGTTTGGTAATGCCTCGTACCCTGTCCCAGAGTCGGATGCGGGTAAGGGGTGTTACATTAATAGACGACATATTATTCTTTCAATCAGTTTACTCATTTTCAATTAGCCTAAAGACATGTTTAGGTTTATCTACTCATTAGTTTAAACATTAGAAAACCAATGAGTAATATTTGCTTCCATTTTGCTTTGCGTGCAAAAACCATATGAGGACAATCATATAAAGTATATTAATGTAATCAATGAATTTGTTTTATTAACCAATATGTTTGAAAAAATTACAAGTTTACAAACAAATATACTACACTCAGAGCACAAAATCCAACATATATATGTCAAATCAAAGAGTAATCTAGAAGATCCTTTAACCGAAGGATTACCAAGAGATTTGGTAAGTAATGCTACAAGAGGAATGGGTTTAAAACCCTTAATATTAGAATCTAGTAATGGGAACCCAACTTTTAATTAGTAATCTTCAATTAAAAGTTAAAAGGGTAAAGATAAGTTATTGTATGTGTCTATAATGCACTAATGAAACCCATTCTAGACAAATAATACTATAGTGACTACTGTGGTCCGTTATACTAAGAGGATAATTTAAATACTCTTAATAAAGTTCATTGCTTATTATTTAATGTCCAAAGCAATGGGGACAATATATGAACTCTACCTACATAAAAATAAGAAGTGTTGTCGCTTCAGCAAGAAGAATTAAGGAGTTTTTTTTTGTAAATTTTTATTAGGAACAAAATAAGCACATAGTCATTTAGTACTAAAGGTAAACTTCCAACAAAATTATAAATGAGTATTGTGTGTGATATATCTTCAATTTTAATATATAAAGAGTTATGGTTCAATCTACGGACAACAACAACTTCATTAAAATTCTAAGATATATTTGCTAATTGATGGCTCAAATCAAGAGATACCATCAGTACAAAGAAAAAGTGTTATTTATTGACAGAAGATTTTACTGGCAGACTAAATCTATCAATATAAATGTTGTACACTAACAAATATAAACCCGTAAGTAAATTTAATAACATTCACTGATGAATGAAAACACCCATCCATATAAATATTGCTTATTCTGACGGAAGATAAAATACCACCGCTACAGACAGTGGATGGTTATATTCGTCAATAAAGTTATGTGGTGGGAACTTTTTTTCCAACAAATTATTTGCTTTAAAATTTAAGAAGTTAAGTAGCTTTTTAGTTTTAAATATGCAAAAGGTTTTTATGGGCAATATACTAAAAAAAAGTCTTTTTTTCATTAATTATCGAAATAGTCCGACTTTTTATTATTTACGGGAAAGGACCGTTTTCCCCGAAAGCACGTCCACATCAGCGCGGAGTCAGGGGACGTGTCAGCAAAACACGTCCCTGGGGGAGCGTTTTGTCCACATCAGCAAAAATCTCGCCCTTGTGGACGCTTCCCCCAAGGACGCGTTTTAGCCTGTGTTTAAATTTTTAAAAAAGGTCAATTTTTTAAATATTATAAAATAGACCAAATTTTTTGAAATTTTACAAGAATAAACCTTAAAAAAAGCTCAAAGTGATAACACCACTTTTTTTAAGGTGTCACCAATTAATATAAAAACAAAACTTACAAGACAAATCTTTATATAGACTCAAAGTCTCATTTCTCTTATTTTTTTAAGCAATGTGGGATATGAGATATGTGTATATATAGACTCATGAATAGGTTTGCAGCTTGTTCCAAAACAATGTGAGATTCATTCATCTTTTAACTAACAACATGAGATTAAAAGCTACACTATATTTTATATTTTTTTTACTTTGAGTTTAAATTTTTTTGCAAAAAGTTAATATTTGTTATATTATAAATAAAAATTTTAAACTCTATAAGTAAAAAAAATTATAAAATATAAAATGAGTATGGTAAAATATTAAAAAATAAATATTTAAAAAATTACTAATAGTTGAGTGATCATTTTGTAAGTTTTATAATTCGATAGCTAAAAAATCGTAGTTAAGTGACTACTAATGTAATTTAATCTAGATATAAAAATATGAAAAATAATTATTATATTTTATGTATATTATATATTTCTATAAAAAAACTTATTTAACATAATTATATACTATGTTTAAATAGATTATCTATCTAGTCAAAATACATCTAAAATAAATTTATTAGCATTTATTAGGTGATGAAAATTAATTAAAATTAGAATTAAAAAAATTAATTAGTATAGTAAAATATTAAAAATAAGTAAATATTTAAAAAAGATATATCGATTTTTTAAAATTACAAAAAAAAAATACTATTTGAGTGCCAAATACTCACCATTTATTTATTAATCAAACATTCATAATATACAATAAAAAATAAAATTAAAAAATTAAAAGTATAACTTCTAAATTTAAATAATGGAAAATTATTTTAAAAATTAGAATTGCATTGATATTAACTTCGAACATTCAAAGTTGAATAGAAAATTATTGCATGTACAAGTTTCATACGTGCAATTTGTTCTCTTTTTTTAATAGTTCTTTTGTATATGTTAACAACAATTCTAAAATACAACAAGAATAAATATCTCAAAAAATAATTTTATAATATGAGAAAATGATAATTTTATAATATGAGAAAATGTTAACAAAATATAAATAAAATAGAAATTTTTTTGTAAAAAAATTATAAAATATAGTGTAACATTTAGTCTCATGTTGTTAGTTAAAAGATAAAGGAATCCCACATTATTTAGGAATAAGTTGCAAACCTATTCATAAGTCTATATATACACATATCTCATATCCCACATTGATTAAGAAAACAAGGGAAATGAGACTTTAAGTCTATATAAAGATTTGCTTTGTAAGTTTTATTTCCATATTAATTGGTGACACCTTAAAAAAAGTAGTGTTATCATTTAAGTCTTTTTTAAGGTTTATTCTTGTAAATTTTCAAAAAATTTGGTCTATTTTTATAATATTTAAAAAAATGACATTTTTTTAAAAATTTAAACATGGGCTAAAACGCGTCCCTGGGGAATGTTTTTGCCACATCAGCAAAGTGCGTCCACAAGGAAGTGATTTGTGCTGACGTGGACAAAACGCTCCCCCAAGGACGCATTTTGCTGACACATCCCTTGAGTCAGCGCTGACGTGGACGCACTTTCGAGGAAAATGGTCCTTTCCCATAAATAATAAAAAAGGCAGACCATTTTGGTAATTAACAAAAAAAAGGGTTTTTTTTAGTAAATTTCTCGATTTTTATACTCCTTTGAAATTTAAAATTTAATTCTTATATTTTTTTTATGAGATATTGAGTCCTTAGACTTTTTTTATTTAAAAATCTTAGTCCCTCGTCTAGTTTTGCCGTTAATAGTTGTTATAAAAAAGGTGAAATAAAGTTTTTAGCCTTCAACATTTATAGTTTTTTGTCAATTTGGTCATTACCCTTTAAAAGTAAATATTTAAAAATAATAATTTTTTTCATATTTTAAATTAAAACATAAAAAATTAAAAATATTTTTTAAAGAAATTAAAATTATGAAAAAATAAAAGTCACTTTAAATATATAAAAAATTCCATTATTCAATGTTGTCTAAACTAGATCGGATTGATTGGATCATTAATCAACTGAGGGTATCGGTCTGGTGAAGGATACAAATCGATTGACCCACAACTTAGTACAGACTTATTGAATCAAGCTAAAAAATTGGTTGAATCTGTATATGATTCAATTTTTATAATTTTCAATATTTTTAATTTTGATTTTTAATGATTTTATTTGTTTTGAATCTGTCGGTATGTTCAAACTACTAAGCAATTGGCCTGATTAGTTCAACCACTAGTCTAATTCCAAAAACATTGCCAAACAATTTTTTAGCTTGATTAACCCAACCATATCGATTCCCTAATCAATATGGATCTTTTTTAATTTAAAAAAAACATTATTTACTTTTAAAGGGTAAACATCAAATTGATAAAAAAAACTATAAATGTTAAGAGTTAAAAATATTATTTCACCTTTTTTATATAAGCCCCTAATGGAATAATTAGATGGAGGTAATAATGTTTTTAATTTCAAAAAAGTACATGGACTAAATATCTCAAAATTAAAGTATAGGGACTAAATTTTAAATTTTAAAGGAGTATAGGGACCTTTAACAAATTTAATCCAGTTTTGATGCCTCTTCTGATAAAAAGCCTTTGCCATACAAATTTCCAAATCCCAAATAAAATCCTCCCTCGTATGAAATTTCAAATTCCCTCTCACGCTCACCATTTTGTTCTCAAAATTTGAAACCCTGTTTCTAAAATTCCAATCTTTCCTTTCGAAATATATTCTTTTCCTTCATGGAATATGAGATGAACGTTGCGGCAGTGGCGTCGACGGTGTATGTGAGCATCTTTTCTCCAATGGCACCATTTCCACCCTTTCCGTAAGCTCTTCCATTAAAATTTTAATTGTCTATAGGAAATCTGAGTAATTCTTTTCTTTTGATGCAAAATTTATTTTAGTTTTCATATTAATTTTGCTGAAATTTTGACTAATGTAGGAGAGTAAATTTTATAAATAATATGCTTTACTAAAAATTTCTCATCCTCTTCTTCGTATATTGTTAGGGGTGGGTTGGGTTTTGGAGATTTAGGGGTTCGTATATGGGTTGTAGAGAATTATTTATGGTGCATGTGAAAAAATTAGTCGAAATTGACAGGAATTGATTTGAAATTTGAGGACAAAGATAGTAATACTTTTATGGTTTTGGTCACTGTTGGTTAATATATTATTATTAGTAATAATGTTATAATTAATGCAATAATTTATATAACTTTTAATATTTTATAATAGGTAGGATTTAGTGTTATTGGGATTTCAATAATATGATGGTTGGTAGTGATAGAGCCTGCAGTTAGAATGCTCAATGCAGTGAGCACTTTCTTCATTTATCTATGTATTATTATAGTAATAATAACTTGATTGTAGTATTGTTTCTAAACAGGTTCTAGTAACTTGGCTAATCCATAGGCTTCTTTTTTCATAGACATACACAATTCCCTGGTGATTTTCCCCTCTGTGAATTACAAGTCGTTGATATTCGCTATGTTGCATTTGCATCAACTCTAGATTTTGGATTCTCCTGAAATGCAACTTTAGCTAGGCATGTTTCAGTAGTCCTTCTGATTGCATATTGGTTTTTGCTTCAGATATTGTGCACATCTTTTCTTACTTGCCTAGGGATCTGAACTTCGTCGAGCAACAAGTAGCATTGGTTGGAAAGAGTGAGTATAGTTGATTTCATGGGTAATGCTTTTTATATTTTCATTTTTCATTGATTTATCCACTTCTAAATTATTTGTCTAGTAAAGCTGATATTAGAGCATTCTTGAACATTATCACTTATAGTTGATTTCATTGCTGGTGCGAAAGTTGACACAAGTGGCTAACCACAATACTAAACTAAAAATTTTCGTTGTTGCTATTATTATCAAAATACTACAACTAAACAAAAATGTCATCAAATTGCGTCTAGTTTTGATGCATTCCCACTTGGCATTGAATCACAATATAAGAAGTCGAATGCATATTTAGATATAAATAAAGTAACGAAGCGTCAAGGTCCTTTTAAATATATTAGATATATCCCTTCAATGCAATGTATAAGTAAATGTTCCTCCTGTTGAGAACAAAGATTTCTGTTATATGCTTGGGGATTAACAAGCTTTTAATTAATAACATTTTTCTAATAAACATCTGATTTAGATAAACTGATATATATCTTTCTTATTGCAGGGGTTATAACAACTTTCTATGAGAGAATTGAAGGACTTGAATCATTTGAAAGAAATCAAGTATTTTTTTTTGGCTCAGGTGGTAGATGACAATTCAAGGGACGTGTTTTAATGATTAAGGTTCTAAAAAAGACATATTTAGTTTTAAGAAACCCTTTTTTGTGTTTCTAACAAGGTTTGTTAACTTTGTATTCAGGAAATTTTATAATGTTTTGATGTTAACTTCATTATACATTATGAATATAAAATATTTGTTTTCTTTCTTTATTTTTATATTTTATTAGAATTTTATTATGGATTATACTAATTTTAATATTTCATTATAAAAAAAATGTAATTGCTAAAGAAAATTTGAAAAAAATCAAATAATTTTTTTTTAAAAACAATTTGCAGAAAATAAATTTAATATTTTTATATTTTTTATTGATGATTAACCTCTGTCGGTAAAGATTTGCAAGGGTATCTGATATTGATTTAAATCACTAACATTACAAACTAGTGAAGGATTGTTAGTAATTTGCAATCTTTTTAATTTATCTGAATCTTACACCTTGCTTAGAAAAGTTCAAAATAAATAGTATAAATTAGTATAAGTTAAGTTATCCTTTATTAACAAACAAAAAAATAAATAGTATAAAATAAATTATTCTTTATGAATAAATAAATAAATTAAGTGATTAAACCTATTTAGTGGGTCTTTATATATTATCTAAAAAACATGGGCACTTTTGATTAATATTTTATTTATTTTTTTCAAAATATAATTTTGCATTACAATAGTTGTGTCATGTAAGGTAACAACACAACTTAAGCTAATAATAGTGTTATGAAAAAACATACAACAATAGTTAAGTGCCTATTACCAATAGCTATATGTAGCATTAGTTGTGTCATGCAATGTAGCAACACAATTTAAGCTAATAATTATTTTATGAAAAGACATACAATTGACACAATTTATGACAATAATTAAGTGCCTATTAGCAACAGCTATATGTAGCATTATTTAAAAATTTTTCATTATCAATCATTGACTATTTTGTTTTTTTAGACATTTTAGACTTTGTTGTATTCTAGATGTATAAAAAGCTTTAAGGAAAGTGTGACATGCCTCTTGAATATTTCTTTAATTTTGTTTCTTGCGTCACAAGTTCCTTTCTTAAACTAGAATTTTCTAACAATCTTAAGGCATTTTATTTCATTTTTCTAAAAATAATCATGTAGACTGAATTAAATTCTAGTCCAAATGTTCATCAAGATATGATCAAGTTAGATCCATTCAATGGAACCAATTACACAAGATGGAAAGACAAGATGGTGTTTCTATTAACTACACTAAAGATTTTTTATGTTCTTGATCTAGATCTTCAACCATTACTAGAAGCAACACTTATAAACTCTAATGCTACATTAAAAGAAAGATGTAAACGCCAACAATATGAGTGCATTTGTTGAGGATACGTTTTGAATCCTTTATAGATCAACTATATGATCTTCATAGAAATATGACTTCTCCAAGGAAAATCTGCACTGCTTTTGAGAACTCATTGTCATAGTTGCCGACCACTCTACCCTATTGTCGCCATTGCCAGTCAAACCACCACTAACCACCGTTGGTTGAACCATTACCGGTTTCTTGTTGATTGATTTGCTCAGGTTTGTTTTGTCTTTATCATTTTTGGATATGTCTCATTTCTCCATATTTCGGGAAGAAAAAAGGTTGCATAAATTCCATGTCTGTTTTCGGCTCACATAGAATTATTCTAAAATAAAAATAAATAAAAACATGTATGGAGGTAAAACTCCATGATCTAATTCCATAACCTAAAATTAATGAAACCTAAATTACACCTAATCTAATTTCTAGGAATCACAACTTTTTGTAAAACTACTTTATCAAAAATAAAATAATATCTATACATTCAATCACATGTATATATTTTAAAGAACGCCACATCTTATCTAATTTAATCAAACACGAAAGAAAGAGAGAAAATCTAGAATTGGTTTATATTATAAACATAACATAACTTGACTCTAATGCTAGTTGTTGGAAAAATTGCTTTAGATAACAGTTAGAAAATTGAGCCCTTTTGTGATATTTATAGTAATAAAATCTAACTAGAATTATACATGTGCTTTCTACGAGGCAAACTCATGTTGATCTTGGTTTTCAACCAAATGCTCATCTTTGCTATCCTCATACAACAAATCGTATCAAGTGTGCGCTCGAACAACACGAACCAAATTATAGAAAAGAAATTATTTGCTTATTTTCAGTAGGAAAGTAAGTACTCTCTATAAACCAGTAAAACTCGTAATTTCGAGAAAATCGAATTTATTTTGTGTAAATAAATTACCACTATTTTTTGGCATAGTAATGATCTATGAATGTTGTTTCTAGTATGTTTTTAGGTCAACCCGTGCTCTCGATTTATAGGGAGAAGTACAAGAGTTCTCGTTGAATAAGTCATTTATAAATAATATTATATAAATAGAAAATACAGTCCTACTCCAATTAGAGTAAGGGGTGGCACACCTTGGTATTTTCTACTACGGTTGTCACTCCACATGTACATATGAGGACTGAATGGAGCTCTCATATATTGGATCTAATTATATGTGTTTACTAGATTTTTAACTCAAAACTTTATGATTTACTCTAACCCAATATTTTTTTTTATTTTCCAAAATAATATCTTTTAATAAATTAATTTAATTAACTAAATTTATTTCTCAATTAAATAATTTTCATAATCCAATTCCAATTCCATTAAATTCATATCAACTATATCGTAATAGAATCTATGAGGAAATATATTTAATTTCCTTATTCAATAAATCTCATGATGACTAATTAATTTAATTTCATATTCGAACTTCAATTATTTATTTATAATTAATTAAATAATAATTTGAAGAACCTTAAATTAATTCTTAAGTCATTTCTGTACTTAGCGAGAAAACACATTCACTACGGATAGTGATTCATAAAATCTATTTATCTTATTTTATCATTTCTATTCATTTCCCTTTATTGGTTGTACATGTAATTCATTTATGATTATTTCGAGCTAGTAGAGGGATTGATTGGGCATATATTGATTGGGCATATATAAATATAGCTCAAATAATTTATAATTAAGTTTTCACTTTTTGCCTATTAAATATAAACCTATTTAGTCACGAAGTCATTCCACTAAAGTATTGTGACTGAGCTCTCCCTTATTATATGCCATTACGAAAGCTCCTTAATAAGTGCTCTTCCAATGACCTTGTCATAAGTGTGTTACCCTTATAGGATATCCTTAATCCTTTTGGGATAAATCCATTTTTTCAATATGATCATATTTTATCTCATGGTAACCACTACATCTTTCTTCATGTAAAGTCAATTACTATCAAATAATAATCTAATAATTTATCACACAGACAAATGACCAGTGACCGCATTTACTTTTCATCTATCATGTAATGACAATGAGAGGATATCATTTACCCTTTAGTTGGGTTATGAATTCCACTATTGTGGAATGATACTACATAATACAGAAGTCGTATACCTAACGTACCAGCTTTCGGTTCCTTATCTATTTGAACTCAAGCTGTAACACATTTTCCTTTAATTTTTTTTTCATTTTACAGCCATAAGCAAACATTATTATCAAGATTTTAATTGATTTATACCATAGTAAACAATAGGGAAATGACATGGATACACGAGATTTCCTCCAAAATACACCAAATTGCACAATGTATGTAACGAACCAATTTTTAGTGGTATCAGAGAATGCAGTTTTGAAACCCTATTTCCATAAACCAAGTCTGTAAATATTAAATTTAAGTATTTACATAAATAACATAAAAAATTATTGAATTTTGGTTGAGAAAATATTTTCAATTAAATAGTTAATTAAGGCTCAAAGACTAAATTTTAAAGTTCAATTGCTAAGGAGTTTTAATTGTCAAAAGACTTGAGGATCAAAATAGAAATTAGCTAAATATCAAAAATGGTAATTGTACCATTTTTAATTATGTGATAGTGGATGATGATGGGAAAATTCTACTAAGTTAGATTAAAGGTTAATTATGTTAAGAAATCATAATTAAGTTAATTAATTTAGGTTAATTAATGATTAATTAAAGTATAAAAGCTAAAAATAAGTGGCATATCATCTTCTTCTTCCTATTTCTCATTATCCATCATAGAAAAAAAATTGGATGAAAGCTTTCAAAACCCTTGTGACTTTCGACCGTTGATTAGGTATGAAATTTAAGTCATTTTCTTGTATTTTTTTTATAGATTTGAGGTCATGAGAGCTTGATTTAGCTAACCCATGTACAAATTTGTGACAATTTCAAAGTTTTAAAAAATTAAAATTGTTGATTTCTTGAAGAATTATGCTTGAAATTGATAGATTTTAAGCTTTATTATGAAAATGACTAAATTGTAAAGTTAATTTAGCTTGTTTGTTAACTTTGTTACATTAGGGACCAAATTGAATAAATGTGAAACTTTTCATGAAATTATGTTATAATTAGAAAGTATAAGGTCCCTAATGAGAATATATGAAATTGTATTTTAATCCGAAGCTAGGAATTGAAAGTTATGACTGTCCCAAGTTTAGAAACTAAATTGAATAAAATGTAAAATTTTAGAGATATCAAAAAATGAGTTCATATAGGTTCATTCATATCATGGAATAATATGAAAATGTTTAGTATTGATTGGTTATATAAATAATTTCGTAGATCAAGAATTAGATCAAAGTGGAGTTAATAGGGGAAAAACTAAAATTACGAATTAGTCACTGATGTAATCCACTCTTTTTACATTTTGAACATATATGTTCATATGGAACATACAATTTTATTTCATGTTATGTGTGATTTTGTATTTAATTCCATTTATGTATGTTAGTACAAAATTAGAACATTTGTGAATTTGGCATGTACGACTAATATTGATTGAATTAAAATATTACATGATATTTGGTTATAATGAAATAGTACAGGGTACAAATGTGAAAGCCTGAATGTGTACAGGGCATGTAATTGAAACATGTGATCATATATAGGGTACAATACGAAATATGAATGATTACCGGGATGATATTGTAATATGTGAAATTGAGGCCTGTGTGAACTTAGTAAAAAGTTAGGATACATTGGACATGCCAATAGGGTCTTGTGTGCGATTGTACGGGGATTATCACAGATTTTAATAAGATCCAACATTCGTCGTGAATTCTTGAATATTATGTTACAGGTTTAGCTCGGGTGAGTCACCTAATGTGTCATGATATAGGTTTAGCTCGGACGATAACCTGATATTTATATATTCAACTCAGACAAGCTATTTGGTGTGGTGTGGTTTACCAGTGTATCCGAGTCCGTTTTACTAGGGTTCATCGAGCGAAATAATATAATGAACTTGGTAACTTGAAAAGAGGATAAAATGGATTTGGTAATCAATTTGAATTGTCATTAAATTAATTTGGTTGTAATTGATGCATTGGCATAATTTATGGTAAAGAAAAGTGATTATCTTGATTCATGTATGCTTGGTATAGATTTATGATTGTTAATTGATTATGCCATTGTGATAACTGTAAGAAAGTAATATAAATTGATATGCTTAAGTTACATGTAGCATTTGATGATCTTGTACATTGTTTAAGCTCACCTTGTTGATGTTTGAATGCAATGTACTAGCCAACATTATGGAAAACTAAGGTTTGATTTTATCCTTATTTAAGAACAAGGTAAGCATAATATTTTTCCAATTGAATTTATTAAGCTTTCTAAAGAAGGTAGAATTATGTTCTTTTAGGTCAAAACTTGGTGGCATATATATAGGGGCATCTTAGTGTGCAAATGATCATTTAGGATAGTTTCTTATATAGTAATTGTTACATAGCTCATCTTTTGTAATATGTTTTCCTTGTGACTTGATAAATGTATGGTATTGATCATGTTTCATGCTAGAATGGGTGATGATATAAGCTTGTATGTATTGGTATGTGGAAGATTACAAAATGAGGTAAATAGAGTAACTAAGTTGATGAATGGTTCGAATTGGCATATTTGAATGTTATGCTTGGAAATATAGTTGACTTTTGTTTTGTTTTGGCTCAAATTAAGGTCATATAGGTTCATGGTGTAGAAAAGGAAATGTATAGTTAAGCTTGTGGTAAACTTGAATGAAATATTTGATATTCTTTGGTGAATAAATAGATTGATTAAGTTTAAATGATGAACATGTATTGACAATAATAGGTTTTGTCATGATTTGGCAAAGGTAGAAATGGTAAATGATTGAATATGAACATATGATTTGGTTGGAAACTATTGTATAGGTACCAAAAATATGTATTTTGCCAAAAACAGGGGCAACGTCGCGACCAAGAAATTTCGACGTCGTACTTTCGTTCGATAGTGAGTTGCTTCACGATGTTTAAAGGTTTGGCATTGCAGTGTAACTCATTGAGTTGACATGGTCATGATGAGGAAATTATGAAGTCACGATGTTGACCCAAAATTTTTAAAATTTTACAATTTGGTTCTAATTCATGCTCGGGTTAGCAAAAAAGCTTTCATAAGATCATGTGAGATCCAAAAATGATTGTGAAATATACTTTGAATGTGAATGATACTTAGTTACGAGTAGGAATGATTGAATGTTGCAAAATTGTTTGCAATTGCTTTGGCGATGGTTGTAGCATCCTGTAGCTTGGACCTGTTAGTTGGGTCAAGTGAGGGGTGTTACAAAGTGTTTGGTCCCAGATCATGTCCCTCCCAAGCACACAATGGCCCATAGTGCCAAGCCACCAAACACACCAAGAGAGCACCGAAGTGCCAAACCCGAAGGCAACGGAGAATATACATAATGTGTGCGATGCCCGAAGGGAATAGAACTCTAGATATAGATCTATCCCTATTGGAATGCCAATTGTATCCTAGTATTTCACTAAGTTTACTAAGGCACTTAGGGTTACATATAAAATAATTTCTTTGAAGCCATTAACATATACATATACATATACATATACATATACATATACATATACATATACATATACATATACATATACATATACATATACATATCATATAAAAGCACTTTAAATGCTTCCATATACTTATGATCCAATCCATAATAACGAAAGCCCTGTGAGCATGGTCATTTTTCATATATAGGCATCATAGGTGCCTTTACATTCACATACATATACACATTTTCACATTTTTTTAGGCCTTATAGGTGCCACCTAAATCATCCTCTTTGCTGCCACTGCTTGTGGTATTTCCACCCTTTAGAACAGAACCATTTTTGGACTGTTGTTTCTTTTCAGTTTCCACCCCCTATAGCAGTGAGTTTCTTAAATTTTCCTTTGTTTAGATCTAATCTAAACATTCTTAATTGATAAAATAACCAAGGTGTTCAATCGACAACTTAGATATTTTATGCAATTAAAATTACATACCTTATGTGAAAATGATTAAATGCAAGCATGTATGCATGCCTCTGTTATTGTTAAAAGAAAAGTATGCAAAGGGTACTCCTACACTATATATTTATATACATGTTAAAGCAAGCCATTGTATCGTGACTGATAATGCTAGCATAGAATGCTTATTAATTGAATGCCATATTTCATATGCATGGGGTGGGTTATTGTGGTTGATGGAGGAGTTCACGGAGTACCGACAACAATTTAAGTCCGTATTGTTGTTTACAGTGCACTGCACCAGAAGTACCAAAGAGATTGGTGATTTATCCCATTACTGGTAGTTTTTATCTGTAACAATGTTGTGTATTCACAACTTACTGGTAGCATATTATCCTATAAATTGTTACTGGTGGCTTGTCCACAAATTATTGGCAACTTGTCTGCATAATAGTTTTATTGGCAATATATTTGTATTACTATATCGATGGTTTACCCACATCGAGCTTGGCTTGCATTGTTTGGCATTTGGCAAATGAGTTTTGGGGAACTCGTGGAGTGTGGTGGATGGATGGGTAGGAAATCTCTTTTGCATTGCAGCATAAGCATGAATAATATGTTGGAATTGAAATGATATTGAGATGTGCCATGAATTGAATTGCAATGAAATCATTGATTGTTGTTCTATTTTTGACTCACACTGAGCTTTTATATGATTACCCCTTAGTCTTAACTTCTTAGGTAATAAACAAGACTAGGATCGGACCCAGCATACAGACGTATCATGGACTTCAAACTTTTTTTAAAAAATTGATTTTCCTTAAGTTTTTATTTTGGTTTATGGAACTGTACAGTTTAATTACGAACTATGGTTTGTGGATTTTGGATTTGGGATTATGCATGCATTTATTCAACACAATATAAATGTATGTTAACTGGTAACTGCATGTTACTCGACTTAACTAAAACCTAACATTATTAGTATTTTTCCACTGCATTAAAAGATAATGATTTTTTTTCAAAACAAAGCGACAAAAAATGAATTTGCCAAAAATGTCACCATCATTAGTAAAATGGATCTTAAGTATAGACGACTAACTAAGTGAAAGTTTTCAAACTAATTCAAGTGCAATCATAGTTTTACTAAAGTGAAATAAAATAGGGCTTTTACGGTGTGTGGGGTTACTTAGTCATTTTAGTGACTAATGTAGTCTTCACGATTTGGCCATAACATCTAGGCCGGGTTGGGGAGGTTACATAGGGTTAATTCTTGTTAATACTTATGAGTGTAAGGCCAACATTTGTGAGTTAATGAATTAGATATTTAATCTGAGAAGAGGTAATATATAATAGACAAAAGACCTAGATGGTGCATGTCATGTTGATATCGAAAGATGATTGTTGCATGCATAAACTGCATATAATGCCTGAAAGGGTGATCTCAAGGTTAGTTTGACATAGACATATATGCAAGGTAATTAATAGACGTAATAGGACTCCGAGAGAAGCCTATGCCTTAAGAAGAATTAGGTTTAACAAATTTTCATATTTCCACAATATTTCGTAAAATTCTTAATATATTTATCAATAAACCCTTATTAAAGTGAAATAAATGTTCTAGTCTATTGATGTCATTATTGTTAAATCTTGTGTTCAACCTTTCTGCTGCTATTCTATTCTGTATTGTGTTTTTTATTTTATTTTATTTTGTACGTATCTTAAATTTGATTACATTCACATCTTTATTTTGATCTTTCATCAACTTATCTTTACTTGTTACTTTTCAAATTGTTTCCTAGTTAACTTTGCAAATAATCTGCACATGCAGTTCCTATGGAGACGGTAATTCTTTACTTACTACTTAATACTTGTAATGATCGTGTACACTTGCAGGTAATCGCCATACAAAATTCAATTACTATCAAGTAGTTATTAAGTCATTTATCACAAAGAAAAATGACCTGTGGCCAGGTTTACTTTTCATCTGTCATGTAATGCCAATGACATGATATCATTTACTCATTTCTTAGGCTATGAATTTCACTATTGTGAATTATGCTACAAACTACAGAAGTTGTATACGAAACGCATCATCTTTCGATTCTTTATCTAATTGAACTTAGACTTTGACTTACATCAAAGTATATGAGTTACACATACATAGTCTATCATCCACTCAGGATTAAGATATATCACACTATGAGCGTCACAAGTGAATAAATCCATAAACGAATTTAGGATCTATTCTACTTGGGTCTTGTCTGATGTATTATCAGTCACATCTATGTCTCTATCTTTTAGGAGTTATCTGCTTTAATGCTCAAGACAAAGCATCTCCTTAATTGGACTTGATAGACGACATATTAGTCTTTCAATCAGTTTGCTCATTTCTTATTAAATTAAGGACACGTTTAGGTTAATCTAGTAATATAATTTGTTTTTCTATATTACGATCTGACCTCGTAATATCGCTTAGTATTAGTTAAACATTAGAAAACCAAAGTACTAATATTTGCTTCCATTTTGCTTTGCATGCAAAACCATTGAGGACAATATACAAAGGATATTAATGTAATTAATGGATTTTTATTAAACCAATTTTTTGAAAAAAAATACAAGTGTACATAGTTGAGAATACTACACTTAAGGCACCAGATCCAACAACTACAAGTAAGGGTAAAGGCAAGCTTATATTGAAATTTGGCCAATTTTTAGCTCTAAGGGTCCAATATATCGAAACTAGGCTTGGATGTATCGGTACATCCAAGTCAGTAGCTAAAAAGCTATTATTTTCGAGGGATGTATTGGTACATCTCCTAGAGGTAGCAAAACATATCAACGCATCCTCTCCTGCACCAACAAAAATGTTGTCTTGGTCATTTTTAACTCCCAAAAGCTCATTTTATGTCCCGAACACCTCTAATCACTTATGTAATGAATCCAAATAATCTTAAAATGTTTCCAAAGCCTCATAATTTTTTAATTGATATATTAAATTTATTTAATTGACTTAAAATATTATTTCTAAGAATAATAACTTGGAAATGTTTTAATGTAACATGGTAACATTTCTTATTTGTGCTGATCATTTGGACGAGTAAGGAGTGTTACATTGAAAGCTGCTAGTGTACCAAACATTTTAAAGGAAGTTGTTAAGCTCATACCTGAATAAAATATGGCTCATTTTCTTACTCCATCATGTGCAAAAAGTATGAAAATCATGTCTAAAAAGGATTCATTAACGAGAGGAATATCTAAGAAGATTGGTTTGTAGTGTACGAGTAGAGTAGAATGACCTTATATTGTTAGTATTCTATGTCAAGGCCTATGTCAAGAATCTAATGCTTGAATTTTATGCAAATATCCAAGTGACGATCAAAGATAAGGATGATGCACACTACATATAGACTTATGTGCATGGGACAAGACTTCAAAATTTAAAGCTTAAACCCACATAAGTAACATTACAAGCGATTAGTACAAGGATCTGATTCTTATCTAAGCAGTGTATGATTTTCAACAAAAAGATGGGTGCTCTATTGTAGAAGGTAGTTTCATTTATTCCTATTAATCTTGGTAAACTAATCTTCAATGAGATTTTGAAACATGCAAAGACCAAAAATACCATACAAATGCCACCTTTTTTTGCACTTAACTACTAGATCATGTGGCACCAGAAGAAAGACATTTTGCAAAAAGATGAAGTTCTAAAAGGTTCAAAGTTGAATTGAAATATTCCTACAAGTGGAACATGGAGAAACATTCAACTATTGACTCCGATATTGAGGTTGTTGACTCAGAAAATTATAAAAAATTAATGTGAGATGCAACATCTGTTACAACTAGGCCTGCATCTTCCTCTGCATTTGCCTTTACATCTGCCTAAATCTTCGTTACTAATAGGACCATATTTATTAAACATCTAGATTAGGAGGTAAATTGTATTAGAAAGTAGATTAAATACTTATAGAGCCAAATTAAACTCCATAGCAAGTAGAAAAGTCAAGCAATACACTAAAAGGTTCATTTATTTGCTCATGACACCTGACTAGACTTTTGGATTTCTTTTTACCGAAAAAGGGGAGAATAAAGTTAGGGGAGCTATGTTGTGTTGTGGAAGCTGAGTAGATTGTGGTTTGCATTACTAATGATGATACTTTGATTTTGATTTTTTTTTTGGGTAAACTTTATTTTAGGCTATGTTGTAACACTCCTAACCTGTCTTCGTCGCTGGATTTGGGTTACAGAGTATTATGACACATATAAAAGCTATTTACATCATTAAACTAATCATTTAATAAATTAAATAACCACATTAAATTTACATTTTATTTATTTCAAAAATCACATTTATGACCTTAAATTGAGCTTATGAGGCTCTAAAAATGGTTTAGGAACAATCTAGGACTAATTTGAATCAAAACAGAAAAATATGCAAAAATTTGAAATTTTTGGAAATAGGGGTCACACAACTGTGTGGCTTCAAACATGGCCGTGTGGCTTCCCCACACGCCCGTGTGGCTAGACTATGTAACTAACTATGGGCGTGTGAAAAATCCTACACTTAAAATTAATAAGACACATGGTCGCGTGGAATAGCTCAAGCTATGTGCACCTTAAAAAGCTTTCAAAATAAGACAAACTTTCATTCAAAACTTAGGTTCCAAGCCAAATTAGAATAATCCATTTTCATACTTTAAAAACACATTCAAAGAAGCCTAAAACATGCCAAAAACATTTAACCTAAGTGCCAAACCAATGTGTCTTCATTGACACCATAATTCAAATATCAAATCAATTTGCATTCAACCTTAACAAATTCATGCATTCCATCTATTTAAACATCAAGAACTACTAATGTTATCAACACAACTTCACACTATATATCAACTTAAATACGAATTCAACATGACCATTAACCAACTTCCAAAAGAACCAACTTCTAGTATATACAAGCATTTACAACCTAACACAAAACATGTCCAAACATTCACAAAATAAGTATCTTATATACAAGCCACATATAACCATCAACCAAGACTTCAAAAATCTACCGATGATAGACGATGATATGTGCGAGCTCCGACAATTCAATCAACACACTCCAAAAGTTCAAAATCTACCAAAAAAACAACAAAGTAAGTAGGTAAACCACTTAGTAAGTTCCCACAATTTAACATATAACTTATCGAATTCATTTAAATGACATTTGCACATAATAAATAAATTCAACCTTATCACAACACAGTCCAACAATTTCATGTCAGAAATATTTAACTGTACAAATAATCAGAATTAATATCAAATTATTTTTATTCTTTCAATGGATCTTGGTAAAAGTAATCAACTACATGAGTCCAGAAATAGATAATGCTCGTATGAGTTATTTAGATACAGATTAAATATGTCAGGTTATCCGGTTGGGCTATACCAATGACATTACAGATAAACTAGCCTGGCTAGGGCTAGGTATACATGTAAAATGACAACAGATTACCAATCCAGGCTAAATCCGTGTCACATGTACATCTGAGTTTGCAACACATGCAGGAACTCGGTCCAGATCATAAATTCAAACAGAAATCTCATGTAAGAACTTTTACTCGATCCATCGAAATTATCTCGAAATTTTGATAAAAACTACATAGCTTATTTTGATTCAGCAATTTTTAAAGTATATAAACAACATCAATAACAATAATGTTTATTGGAAAATATACTAAAATAATTGTAAAAACTTACATACCATGAAAAATAATCTATTCAAACCAAAGCTAATCTTCAACAATGGTGTCTTCCTTTTTAATTTTCGGTAGTGGCTCCTTATGGAAAATGATAACCCTTTTGTTTATTTTTTGTTTTAGTTTTATTTATTAAATTACCTTTTTACCCATTAGAAATTTTACTTAACAACTAAGAAAATAATGTCTATAATGGTCCACTATATATCTATATGGTATATTTGTCTCTGAAATCCATAAACTCTTATTACTTTAACTATTTAACACTTTTAACTAATCGAAACTAACTTTTACAGCTTTTATGAATTAGTCCTTTTTACTTAATTAACTAATTAAACGTTAAAATTTCTTAATTAAGTCTTAATACGACATTATAGAAACTCTATAAATATTAAATAAATAAAAAATACTAACTTAATAATCAGAATCATGGCCCAAAAAATCATTGTTTCCGACACCATTGAAAAATGGGATGTTACACATGTACTTAAGTATGGATGATTAATACACTACTTACTATGTTACTATGTTTTTTTTTCCTTTTATTAATGTTAAGTTCCTTACTGCAATAATGATTTCATAATTTTTTATTGGTTGGATAAAAAGGGAGTACTATTTTGATGTTATTGTGAAGATTGACTCTTACCTTTATTGTGATTATTGTTGTGTTTTTAGTCAAAATGCCTAAGAGGGAGAATAATAGTGTCAGTTGGACATCCAAGATGTAATCATAGTTGCAACTAGGTCGTTGTGCAACTTGTCATATTTGTTGACATTATTTTGACTAAAACCTTTTGGAAAAATTACATTTTATGGGAATTTGGAGGCATATTCTCAATAAGTAAATGTGGAAATTTGAATCATATTATTATAGTTTCATATTCTACTCCATGAGACCTTTACAACGGTATATCATAGGCTTAAAATGGTTGAGTGATGAATAATAAATTGATGCTCAAAGTAAGCTACTTGGAAATATTGTTGAGGAAAAGTAAAGACTTTAGATCCCACATTGGTTAAATACCAAAGTGTGAAATGTGTTTATATATGTGAACCCTCTTGAAAGATAATTGAATGACTAAGCTTGTAACCCTATCTCGTGTGTAGGAGGGTGCAGGTCCAAACCCAATGGGGTTGGGGCGCACCCACACGACGTGGATAATGTGAAATGTCTGAACCGGTTGGGCCCATATGGGCTTGTAGTTTTTGTGGATATTTTATTTTCCAAAATTCTAACACTCTCCATGCCTATAAAAGGCCATGATTTTTAAAGGGTTTTTGCACACTCATACTCTCTGATAATTTCTCTTGCCAAAACTCTATTGCTATCAAAACTTTTCCTTTTTCTTCTTCGTATTTTCAAACATTCCTGTTATAGAAAAAGGCATTGTTCGTTTGTTGATCGTTGTATGTTGCTACTTTGATCATTGTTGTTGTTCTATCTTGGGAGACATTCGACTAATGTTACTCCAAGTATCGTAGGAGCGGCCGAAGCTGTCTTAAGGAAATTGTGTTTCACAGGCCTCAACATTTCGTAAAATCTCGATTCTTCTTTATTTCAACTGTTTATTGTGGTTTTATTTGATTTTTATATTTGATAAATTAATTATAAATCATTTTATTTATATTTTATTTCATATGTGTTTATTTATAATTAATTTATTTTGTTTGCTAACGTGTTTTGTCTAACAATCTTAAAATAGATCTGATTATTTTTCAATTTTCTAATTCGAGACAAACGAGACACCAAGGCGAAGAAAAAAAAATTTGAAAAAAAATTCTTTTAAAAATTAAATACATCTGTTTCGGGATTTTTCCCACCGTTCAACAGATTTCTTTTTCCTCTATTTTTGTTTTATTTCCAAATGGATATTAAAAACTAATAAATCTGTTTCGGGATTTTTCCCGCCATTTAACAGATTTTATTCGATTTTGTTTCCAAAATTAAAAGTAAATAAAATCCGTTTCAGAATTTATTCTCGCCGTTCAACGTATTTTATTCCATTATTTTGATTTTGTTTCCAGACGGGAAATTAAAGGTAAATAAAATCTGCTTCGGGATTGATTCCTGCCTTTTAATGATTTATTCCAAATTTTGTTTTATTTCAAGAAACGAGTAAAATAAAATCCATTTCGGGATTGATTCCCATCGTTCAATGAATTTATTACATTTTGATTTGTTTCTAAAAATGAGAAATTTATTAAATAAAATATGTTTCGGGATTTATTCCTATTGTTTAATAAGATTTTATTTGATTTTGATTTATTACAAAAGATGTAATCAAATAATTCTATTTCGTGATTTATTCCTGCCGTTTAACAGATTTTATTTTGATTTAATGATATAATTTTGTTTTGGAATTTAATCTTGCTGTTTAACAAAATTATTTTTGATTTAGCTTTAGAATTTTTATTCTATCGTTGAACAAATCAAGGGGAAATTTTCTATTTATGGTCGCCTTAATTGTGGCTTTAAATTGAATTAAAAGAAATTTATCAATGGTGAATTAAAAAGGCAATATGAGAATGCATGTCTAGGATTGGTTCTTTAAAAAACTTGGTATTTAAACGTGTAGAGTGCACCACCTCTCTTTTAGGGTTACCTACCGGTGAATTGTTTTATTGTATTTTTTATTAGACCGTATAAACTTTTGTTTTGGGTTTTTATTAGATTTCTGTCATTTAACAAAAGTTGATAAGTTTTCTAATTCTGATTTTGTTTCTTAACAGAAAAATGGAAACTCCCACCAATTCAATCAATTCGCAATCTGAAGCTTTGGTTCAAACACAATTATCGATCCAATATTCAATATTACCGATGGCGACTGTTGTAAGCCATAACGAGAAACCTACAAAATTCTCGGGACAAAATTTCAAGACTTGGCAACAAAAAATGTTGTTTTATTTGACCATGTTGAACTCGGCCAAAATTTTGAAAGATGACCCTCCTACTGTTAAAGAGGGCGAAGTAGATGAAGTTACTGCTTTCACAGCTATTAAAGCTCAGAAACATTTAGATTTCCTATGCCAAAACTACATCCTAAATGGATTGTCAGATGCACTGTACGAAGTCTATAGTGTTAAGAAAACAACTAAGGAATTATGGACATCGTTGGACCATAAATACAAAGCCAAAGATGTTGGAACTAAAAAGTTCTGAGTTGCTGACTTTTTGAATTTTGCAATGCTTGATTTTAAATTAGTTGTGAATCAAGTGCAGGAACTTCAACTAATCATTCAACAAATTCTTGCTGAAGGGATGATAATAAGTGAATCCTTCCAAGTGGTAGCCATTATTGAAAAGTTGACTCCTGCTTGGAATGACTTCAAGAATTACCTAAGGCACAAAAGAAAAGAAATGTCAGTGGAAAATCTAATTGTCAAACTTCGGATTGAAGAAGACAATAGAGGTACGTAAAAGAGGCTCAACAAAGCAGCAAATGACAATATTGCTAGAGCAAACGTCGTAGAAGTCAAGAAAGACTTCAAGAAGGGAAAACAATAGCAGAATGGGTCTAAACTGGGACCAGAAGGTGGTGTTTTCAAGAAACAAAAATTTCAAGGAAAATGCTTTAATTGCAACAAGATGGGGTACAAGTCATCCGACTGTAGGATCCCAAAGAAAGTTAGAGCTAACGAGGCTAATGCTGTGGAAGAAATTTCCAAGGAAGTGTCAGATATGGAATTATGTGCCTAACATACGCAAGAACTATGAATAAGAATGTTCTTTAAAAAAAGGGAATGTTTGTGGGAAGGGGATATGTATTAAACTAAATGTTATCTCTGTAAAAGCAAAACTATGAATAAGAATGTTATTCTTTTTCTGCTTATATGCTTAAGTCATTTAATTTATGGTATAGTAGGCTCGGACATGTTAATTATGATACTTTATGTACATAAATTAACTTAGAGCATATTCCTTTGTTTCACAATAATTATAACTATAAATGTGAAACATGTGTTGAGGAAAAATTAACAAAGGTCAAAAATCACTTGATCTAATACATAGCAATGCTTGTAAAGCTTGTTTAAACGAGAGGAAGGAATAAAATGTTTATTACCTTCATTGCTACCAGCTAAGACGAAGAGAGTTTTATTCTATATAAGTAAGAAGTTGAAAACCAACTTAATAAAAAGATTAAGTGATCATGGTGGTGGATATGTTGAATCATTTGAATAATGTACACAACTTAATAACACTACCATACTTTCCTCAAATAGAGTAGCCGAGCAGAAAATTAGACTCTAAAGGAAAAGATGAACGCACTGCTAAAAAGCTCTGAGTTATCACATGAAATATGGGGGGAGGGGAGCGTTTCTATGAGTTAATTACCTTTTTAAATAAGGTACTCTACAAGAAAAGGGTCAAGACACTACATGAGTTATTGAAAGGTAGGAAACCTTCCTACAACCACTTGAAAGTGTGGGGGATGTCTTGCTACCATAACATATAATGGTAAGTTAAAACATATGAGTCGTCGACACAATACTGTTAAACAAATGGTCTCAAACAGAGTTATCTCTATTGATTTTGAAAAATCAAAAGATAACATTGCGGATCCATTAACCAAAAGGCTTAAAATGAGATCATGTTGTTAAAACATCAAAAGGAATGTGACTAAAGCCCATGAAAATAAAATGCGCTATGTGAAGGAAAACCCTACCTAGTTGACTGGAGATCCCAAGATCTAGGTTTAAAGGGACAACCTAATTGCATAGACCTTGTGAGGTCATTGTAGGGGGTACTTATCCCAAGTCCATTCCTATGATGTAAATAGTGACTAAAAATGGGATAGGTTAAGCAATGCTTTTAATGACCATTGTGTGTTTTGATGAGCCAAACAACATAAGTCACCTATGTGAGAGTGAAGTGGGGCCGCTTCAAGGAGACTATTGGGGCATAGTTCTCTCAAAATTTTACCGAACCAGGAGATGTTCATGGCTATATGAACATAACCATGAGAACTAAAACCTTACTAGGGAGGTAGTTGTGTGAGCTATATCATCATTTACACGGAAAATAGTTCAAGACGGTCACGTCTACTGGTCAGTTAGTAAAGTAAATATACTTTCACAAGGGAAGGTTTAAGGGTGGATACCTACCTATCCTATGCAACTATCCATTGTAGATTCTATCACCACATCGAGTCAATTTTTTTCGATAAAACTATTGTTGGAAAAATTACATTTTATGGGAACTTTGAGGCATATTCTCAATAGGTAAAGGTGGAGAGTTGAATCATATTATTATGGTTTCATATTCTACTCCATGAAACCTTTACAATGGTATATTATATGCTCAAAATGGTTGAGTGATGAATGAGAAATTGATGCTCAAAGTAAGCTACTTGAAAATATTATTGAGGAAAAATAAAGACGAAGATCCCACATTGGTTAAATTACCAAAGTGTAAAATGTGTTTATATATGTGAACATTCTTGAAAGGTAATTGAATGACTAAGCTTGTAACTCTGTCTCGTGCGCAAGTTTAAACCCGACGGGGTTGGGGGGCACCTACACGAAGTGGACGACATTAAATGTCCAGACTGGTCAGACCCAAATGGGCCTGCAAATATTTTAGCCCAACATGTATTATTTTTCTCAGCAGACAAAATCTGCTTATATATGGAAACTTATCTTATTGATTTGATTCCAATAAATCTGATTAAAATTTTAAATCAAATTGATTTAATGGCAGATTTTGTGGATTTTTTTTCCCAAAATTCTAACACTCTCCATGCCTATAAAAGATCATGATTTCTGAAGGTTTTGCACACCCATACTCTCTGATAATTTCTCTTGCCGAAACTCTGCTGCTATCAAAACTCTTCATTTTCCTCCTTCATATTTTTAAACATTTCAGTGATAGAAAAAGACATTTTTTATTCGTTGATTGTTGTAGAGGTGCTGCTACTTTGATCACTGCTGTTGTTGTAACCTGGGAGACATTAGACCAACGTTACTCTAAGTATCGTATGAGCGGCCGAATCTGTCTTAAGGAAATCATGTTTCATAGGCCTCAACGTTTTGTAAAACCTCAGATTCTCCTTTATTTCAATTGTTTATTATGGTTTTATTTGATTTCGTATTTGATAAATTAATTATAAATCATTTTATTTATATTTTATTTCACATGTGTTTATTTATAATTAATTTATTTTATTCACTAATGTGTTTTATCTAACAAAACCTCATGGATTATTCTAAGATATCTAAGAGGATTTTAAACAACAATTGAGTGGATTGAATCATGTTGTGATCATATTTTCTTAATAGACGAGATCGGGTTTCTATAAAAAAAAATTATTTCTAGAAAATCTTTATATATTTGATTCCTTATTAAACACTTAATGAATCACAATTCAAGGCAAGATACATTTACACTAACGGGAGTTAAAGCCTCTAACATCTATTTAGACAAGACTTACTTATTTCATTATGTACTTTTTGAAGAGAACAATTATTTGTTCATTCTTTGAAATTTGTTTTTGGTGCAGTTACTTTGTGAACAAATTATTCTTTATGTAACTAAGTTTGTAAGGGAAAAGTTTTAATAGGAAAGTGATCTTATATAGATGTATAGAAGTGAGATAAGTTGATGAGAGGGTTAAATATAAATCACATTTTATATTATTGAGTGATAATGAATTACTTTCTAGGTAAAGCATTATGGAAGTAGGAAAATCTTTTAAATTATATAAACAAATTTTGTGTCCCTCTCTATTTTTACTCTTCAATTGATTGTGTAATTGAAACTGAACAAGCAGCTGATAAGCAATTTCAATGGATTATGAATGCTAAGTGTCCGGCCAATGATATATACAAAGCCCCTAATTTATCCACTCCTACAATGAACAAAACAATGAGTAAAGGTTGCGCATCTTTGTCTGCTCCTCCCACCGGTCATGTTTTCTTTTGTGTGGATGGTTGAGCTTTTGGCAATCCTGGCATTGCAGGTATCGGAGGTATTTAACGTAATGAACATGGTGAGATTCTGACTTCTATTTCGAAGCACATTGGCTTATCTGATGCCAACCTTGTCGAGGTGATCTTGGCTGTTAAGGAAGTAATTTGCTGCTTCCTTAATTCCAACGGGGCGTTCTCCTTCAAACTGATTGTTGATTGCGATTGCCGTAACATCATTGAGTAGATCTGTAACCCGATAAATGCTCCATAGAGATTAAGAAATGCTGTAGATGATATCAGGTTTTCAGGTCTTAAAAATGAGGAGTAGCAGCTGATTTATATTCCCAAACAGTTGGCTAAGGAATGTGGTATGTGCTCCAGCAGAGTCAGTCCTAGGAGTTTCCAAAATGATGAGGCCGAAGATGAGTGACACCTCCCCCCTTTTGGCTGCTATTTGTTCAAAGTATTACTCCAATGAGAACCAAAAACAAATAGACTTGTACTTTACAAATAACTTGGTTTAATTCCAACAAATTCTAAATTTGGTGTATAATTCAGATATTCTGTGGGTCATTCAAGACTGAAGATGATAAATCCTATACATGCATCTTCAAGGCTCAAGAGAATCCAAGCGGAGCATCATCCCTAGTTAGGATCATTTAAAATCATTAGTAGTCTCAAGCTAAAAATCTCACTTATCACATGAAAATGTCGTGATAGGCATTAAGTAAACTAACAAATGATATTCTCATATTAGGTAGCAGTAGTTATCCACATATTAGCTCAAAATTTATCCAACCATTAGTTGCATCTGTTGGAAAAAATAGATTTAGGTAGAGCATACTGAGTCGTCAAAATAGCTTTGTCAAAAACTTTTATCCATAACACAATCGACTAAAAACCTGAAGTTAAATAATTTGGATGCGATGATGTTATCTTTTAACCATTAATAATAAAATAAATCAAAAGCTTTATTTAATTCGAAACACAAAATATAATATTGTAGTTTAGACAAATTAGATTGATATTGAGGAGCATATCTCTGGTTTTAGATGATGTATCCACTACAAAATTGAAGGTGATGCAGGTAGGCAGGCACATGGAGACTAAAAAAGTGTCATCTTCCCAACCAAAAAAAAATGAATGAAAAGGGATGGTGTTAGATTTTTAATCTTGCTTGAAATGTAAATAATAATAATAATAATAATCCAAAAGAAAAGAAAAGGAAAGCAGATGAGGAAAGTGGATGAAAAGAAAGAACATATCCACGCTCCTTGTCTGATATATTATTGCATTTTAAGTACCCCATTATTTCTATTATTTGGGGGGGGGGGGGAACACTATCATATCGTCACTAGAAAAGACTAGAGGAAACTGAGATTAAAGTTTGGAAGGTTATTGGAAAGAAAGAGCAATTCCAAGCGCGATCCGAAACAGAATCGAAACAAGATCGTTCCTGTTCCGTTTAAAGACATTAGTGACAAACTTTTGCAATAAATACGCTGGAATTTTATGTCTGCCCCTTTTCCCTTTGGTTTTATCTCCATTAATGGGTTAAGCTAACTACATACCATTATTACAACATAAACTCATGCTTATGGTATATACATTTTTTGACTGTGTAATGTGTTGATGTTGACAGATTCGAAATTATAAACATATATGTGTGTATATATGTTTTGTGTTTGTATCCGGGAATAAATGCAACTTAAATAAGAACAAATTATAAAGGAGGAGAAGATTGAGGGGAAGATGCTATCAATATGACAAGCATGATGGACATTTTGGCATCAATTACAACATACTTCCAAGGGAAAACAATTATACTCCACACAACACAAAACCAGAATCACTAATCAATGCCTTCCAAGGGCCCTGCCCATCACTCTCTTCTATTATTAACTTCTATTTACTTGGGATACCTTATTATTACTATTATATTCTAAATCAATTCTAAATATCTTATTCGGTTCCAAATTTTAAGATTTAATCAATATATTTCATGTACCATTCTGGATTAAAATTTTCCATTAAAGAAACTGACATGACAAGGTGATGGAAATTTTTGACAGCGTTGATGTTTGTGAATTAAAATATAAATATTAAAATTTAAATTGAGAATGATGTTCAAAATGTTGAAGTAAATGTAAAAGAAGATTGTGGCCCAATAAAATCCCCAGCACATTGACAGCTTGAGAAACTAAAAGGACAATCATATGATACCATGACAAGTGCAAACTTGGTGTTAATCTAATTAAGAAAAAGCAGCCATTCCGACTTAACATCTTTATTGCCAATTATCTACTTTACATAAAAGCTGTTTCATATTTGATTAACCCCAAACAGTATTGCTAATCAATAGCTTCATTTTCTTTTCTTTTCTCTTGGAATTTAAAATATAAAAAAATAAAAATAAAATGAAGCTAATCCGAAATTCAAAACAATTTATCCAATCCACCCCTTCTAAGTTGTTTCTTTTGTTTTTAACTTAACTTGGTACGGATATCGATTATTAACTTTAGCCTTTTACAAAACCAATAATATTTTACTTATAATTATCCATATAAAGGCAAGCAAAACAACCCTTAAAAAGCAAATTAATTAAATTATTGCAATTGGAATAATGGATCAACATAATTCAACTACATAAATATGAGCTAGATGCACTTTGTTGTTTTCTTCATCTAGATAAATCTCAAATTTATACATGAATATAGAATGTTATACATGATTTACGATTTTATGTGATTTTTTATATAAACTTTTGATTTGATTCTATTTTCACTAATTAGTAATACAATTATCGATATAACATCATTTTATGTGTAACACCCCAAACCCGACCTAGATGTTATGGCCGAACCCGGAGATGTTATATGGAAAGATTTTGAAAACAGATTGATTTGATTATAAAACCCACATTCCTTCGTGTTTAATACAGAAAACATTATTTTAACCGTTTATTTGCCAATTACTTATTACATCGGAAGCTTTAATCATTTATGTTTGAAACCCGTCGTGTTTTAAGAAAATCATTGTTTGCATAAAACCGTTGTTTCCAACAAAAAGTTTTACCAAAGCAATTAAATCAGAAATGACCAGTTAAAAATCAAACAACCTAGAGAGTCCCAAAAATTATAAACTGTCAAATGATTACCAAAAATATAAAAAAAACCCTAAATTATTGACTTTAATCAATTTTATGAAAAAGTGGTCACCGCTGAGTCCCGCTACCCCGATCCGCCTAAGATGTGGATTACCTGACAAACAAACAAGCAGATGTGAGTTTACGTAAACTCAGTGTGTAACCCAACAGAATTAAGCATGCAAACATGCAATCATCGTATACAGAACCAGAACAAATACAAATACGTACATCATGTTATTTTCAGATACAGTAGTAGAATCAGATATAGATATACATAATCCAACCCCCATCCTCTACACACCATCTTCGTCCATCCTATCACACTATGAGGGGTTAAAAGCACCCACTCATCCCTACACACCACATCGTGTCATTAAAACACGTATCAGATATAATATGCAGTCAAGCTGCCAGAATATAGGAGTTTAACGCTGAACAGAATACTTCCTCCTCACATACAAATTCCACCCCAAAACAAATATATAGCATACATACAAAATTTAACAGATAAATCATGCTTAACATGCTTATATAATCAAATAACCAATACATATGACATAATCATACTCAGAACAGTGTTTCAGTCTTACAGATCACATAAGCTTAGGGCTCAGTTAGCCTTTACCAACCCTACGGTTGGCCCACAGTCTATTAGGATGACCTATGCCACCCTACAAAGAATTTTAGTAAAATGAGCCCACATGCCCGGTGAGCCTACACGCCCAGATTGGCCTTACTTGTATGGTCCACACGGCCAGGCCCAACAGTCTACACGCTTGTGTGAAACACCCATGAGGGCCCACATACTCGTGGCGCCCAACTTGACCTAGGCCGTGTGACCCACACGGCCACACTCAAGCCACCACAAGGCCGTGTGCTGTGCACTGCCATGCCTTCGTCGACCACATGGTCGTGTACTCGCACACGACCTACCACACAAGTGACTGCATGCTCGTGTAGCGTTGACAGTGTAATTTTTTGGCTTTTGCCGAATTATGTTTTTCTGCGTTTCAGGTACACACTTGGTATCGATTTGATACAAAACCACCCCTGAACCACACAGCATCTAAGATTGACCAACAAACACTAAATTAATCACTTAAATTGGTATTAAATTGAACTTTCTCAAAATAGCAAAGGTACAAATTGAACATCCAACGATTACCTGTTTCCTCGAACACTCCCAACTATGATTCTGTGAGAGGTAAGTCCCGTTCCTCTCGATACCCTTCTGTCAAAATCCAACTTTAAATCCAACGAACATATTTCAGGAATACAAAACACGAATTTAAGGAACTACTCCCTAATTGAGCAAAACTAAACAACCCTTACCTACTAACGAACAACCACCTTGAACCGACCACCAAAAATAGAAGACAAATTTGCCCAAAAAGAGAAGAAACAAAGAAGAAAAGGAAAAAGAAGAAAATGCAGATAGAGGAAAGGAACAGAAACAGAAAAAAACATTAAATTCTCAAGACGAGACTTTTGGGGAAAATATTAATTTCACTCAACCCCTACTACATCCACACTCCTAACCACCCACTACTCAGAACTCTACTACAACTGGAACTCTATCACAGAGCCGAGCAAAAAATAATAGCAGGGATTCGAACATAGGACCTCCATCACACCAACACCTTTACCACTCGAACCAGCAGGCTCATTCTGATATGAATTATAAACAATTAAATATAGGCCCATTGAACAAGGATAAGGTTTAGTTTTAAAAATAACAAAAATTGATAGATCTAAGACTTAAACTTAAGACCTCATACACACCCCCAAACACTTAACTCCTGAAGCAGATACACATTTTGTGTCAGATATTTACAGAAATAGAAATAAATTATTTGGGGCGTTACAACTCTACCCCCTAAAAGATATTTTGACCCCGAAATTTACCTGATCAAAATAGATGAGGATACTGTTGACTCATTGAGTCCTTAGGTTCGCACGTGGCTTCCTCAGTACCATGATTTCACCATAGAACATTTACTAAAGGGATGGACTTTCTCCTTAGAGCCTTAACATCTCGATCTAGAATCTAAACCGACTCCTTCTCAAAGGTCAAATCCAACCTAACCTCGGTCCCCTCAACAGAAACAACATGAGAAGGGTTAGACCGATACCGCTTCAACATCGAAACATGGAAGACATCGTGGATACAGTCTAACTCTGGAGATAGCTCCAACTGATAAGCAACCGATTCCACATACTTCAGAATCCGATACGGTCCAATAAATCTAGAGCTCAACTTTCTATTGAGACCAAATCTCAAAACCTTATTCCACGGAGAAACCTTAAGAAAAACGAAATCCTCCACGGAATACTCAACATCTCTTCTCTTCAAATCCGCATAAGACTTTTGTCTATCGGAAGCTGCTTTCAAACGATCCCGAATTAGTTAAACCTTATCTTCAGTCTCAGAAACCAACTCAGGACCCAAAACCCATGTTCACCCAACTTAGTTCAACATAGCGGCGTACGACACTTACGACCATATAGAGCCTCGTAAAGTGCCATCTGGATGCTAGCCTAGAAGCTGTTATTGTAGGTAAACTCAGTTAGCGGCAGATAATCCTCCCAACTACCTCGAAAATCAATCACACTGCTCCAAAGCATATCCTCCAATATCTGAATCACCCTCGTAGATTGACAATCGGTCTGAGGATGGAATGCAGTATTAAAATCCAATCTCAAACTCAGAGCATCATGCAACTTTTTCTAGAACCAAAACATGAAGCGAGGATTCCCATCAGAAATGATCGACACAGGTACCCCATACAATCTCACAATCTTTTGAATGTAGAGTTTCACTAGCTTCTGCAGAGAATAGTCTATCTAAACCGGAATGAAGTGAGCAGACTTGGTCAATCAATCCACGTCAATCAATCCACGATAACCCAAATAGAATCCTTCTTAGTAGGTTTCAAGGGCAACCCACTAACAAAGTCTATTGTCACAGCTCCCATTTCCATAGAGGACTCTTAATTGGCTGCAACAAACCTAAAGGCAACTGATGCTCAGCCTTAACTTGCTGACACGTCAGACATTGAGCAACAAAATCAGTAACCTCATGCTTCAAACTCGGCCACCATTACAGTTCACGAAGATCTCGATACATCTTGCTAATACCAGGATGCATTGCATAAGAGTTACTATGTGTTTTCCTTGGATCGACTGTATCAAATCTGAATCGTTCGACATACAAATCCAACCTCGAAAACATAGTACACCATTATTAGTTAATCCAAAATCAGAAGTAATGCCACTCTCAATCTAACAAAACCGCAAACCCAGAGACTCATTATCTAACTACTTAACTCGAATATGATCAATCTAAGTCGGCTTGACTTTCAACACGGCTAACAAATTCCCATCATCAAACAGACTAAGGTGAGCAAACATCACCCTCAGATCAGTCATCCCTATACGACTGAGAGCATCGACCACCACATTGGCGTTACCAGGATGATACTCTATCGTTTAATCATAATCTTTAAGCAACTCAATCTATCACCACTATCTAAGGTTCAACTCCTTATGAGTGAGGGGATACTTGAGGCTATTGTGATCGGTATAGGTGATACACCTCTTACCATGCAAATAATGCCTCTAGATTTTTAACGCAAAAGCCACCGCAGCCAATCAAGATCATGCGTTGGATAGTTTCATTCGTGTGTCTTAAGCTGACGGGCGCATAAGCCACAACCTTACCATCCTGCACCAGAACACATCCCAAACCAACGTGCGATGCATCACTGTAAACCAGGAACTCCTTTCCAGACTCAGGTTGTATCAGAATAGGAGCCTGAGTCAAAATAGACTTAAGCTTCTCAAAGCTCGATTGTTGTGCATCAGTCCAGACAAATGGCACACCCTTACACAGAAACTTAGTCAAGGAGGCTGCAATCAGAGAGAATCCCTCAACAAACTGACGATAATAACCCGCCAAACCCAGAAAGTTACGGATCATAGACACATTCCTAGGTTGTTTCCAATCCAGTATAGCCTCAATCTTTCGAGGATAAATCCAAATCCCCTCAGTAGAAACCACGTGCCCAAGAAAAGTCATTTCACACAACCAGAACTCACACTTACTTAACGTAGCATAAAACTGCTTCTCACGCAGAATCTGAAGCACAACCCTAAAATGCCCATCATGATTATCCTTGGTCTTAGAGCATACTAGAATATTGTTGATAAAGACCACAACGAACTGATCCAGATAAGGCTGAAACACTTTGTTCATCTGATCCATGAATGCGGCTAGAGCATTTGTCAGACCAAAAGGCATAACTAAGAACTTGTAATGTCCATACCGAGTCTTAAATGTAGTCTTATGAACATCAGCTTCCTTAACTCTCAACTGATGATACCGAGATTGAAGATTAATCTTGGAGAATATTGACGCTCCTCGACACTAATCAAACAAGTCGTCGATCCTTGGAAGTTGATATTTATTCTTTACGGTCAACTTATTCAACTGCCAATAATCGATACACATCCTTATGGTTCTATCTTTTTTCTTAACGAACAGAACTGGTGCCCCCTACGAAGACACACTCGGACAGATGAAACCACAATCCAGAAGCTCTTACAGTTGAGCTTTAAGTTCTATAAACTCCTTCGATGCCATACAGTAGGGAGCGATGGACATCGGAGTTGTAACTGAAAGAAGCTCAATCCCAAACTCAACCTCTCGATTCGGAGGTAAACTTGGTAACTCCTCAGGAAACACATCCGAAAAATCCCTTACAGTTATGATATTCCCTACAAAAGAGTCCCTAGAACCAGAAACACTAACGTAAGCCAAGTATGCCTCACATTCTTTTCGAACCAATTTTTCAGCCACAAGAGCGGAGATCATATTAGACAAGTAATCTTGATGCTCGCCAATTACGACCACCTCTTTATCGTCCTTAGTCTTCAAAATGACCCTCTTTGGTCACGCAGTCTAAACTAACCCAGTGCTTGACCAATCAATCCATGCCTAGAATTAAGTCAAACTCCCCAAACAGAAGCTCCATCAGATCTGCCAGAAAAATAATCTCTTGCATCTCTAACGGAACATCCCTATAGAGTTTACTAACCCGAACAGACTGCCCTAACGGACTAAGTACAGTGATCTCACTAGAAGTGCTCTCAACTGAAACCCCCAAGTTTTTAGATACAGTGCTAGTTACATAGGAGTGAGTAGAACCTATGTCTATCAAAGCAATATATGGAACCTCAGAAATTAAGAACGTACCGGTGATAACATCTGGAGTATCTCTATCCTCTCGGCATCGAGCAGCATAAACAAGTACAGGCTACATCGCCTCTGTCTGACTAGTACCTCTACTCAGTGCTCTCTATTCACAGCCCAAACCATTACCACGCCTAGCCGCTCCACGGCCCCTAGGTGGGCTGTGGAATTGCCCTCTAAGGATGCACAGAACACGGAACTGAAGCTTGCATCTGATCTGCCTGTTGTGGACAGTCCCTAATACAGTGTTCAAGAGACCCATACCTCAAATAAGCTCCTATCCTCCTCCAACACTCGCCCGAGTGGCGCCTACCACAATTACTACACAGCTATAACCTAGTAGGAGCAACAAGGGCCCCACTCCAACTGACCCATCAGATCTAGCCTTTTTCTTAAGCCTCTACATAGAACTTGAGGGCTTCGAATCCCTATTGTTCTTACACCTCTCTCTATCCCTATTCTGGCGCTCCATGCACTTAACATCTCCTGTAATTTTTGCCTTCTCTACTAATATCACGAACTTACGCTCCCTCTGCGGAGCAATCAGTACTCTCAAGCTGTCGCTCAGACCATCCTCAAAACGAACACTCTCTCATACTCTGATGCCACCATGCCTCGAGCGTAACGGCTCAACCTTAGAAACTCGGCCTCATACTCGGCCACTGACCTATCGCCTTACGTGGGATTCATGAACTCACACCTACGAGTATCTACATAGTTCGCTCCCACATACTTGCTCTCGAAAGTGGTATTAAAGAAGTCTCAGGTCAAACGATCAAGCTGAGTACCCTCCTCAATAGTCAGCCACCACTGATAAGCCTCATCGCGAAGCAGAGAGACTTCACCCTTCAGTTTCTACTCAAGAGTGCAGTCTAGATCATTTATAATCCTTTCTGTGGCCTTCAACCAATACTCGGCCACACTAGAGGTAACTCTAGTGACACCCCTAAACAACTCAGCTCCATTAGACCGGAGTCGTTCAGTTACCAACCCACGACCCCCAGCTCCATAATGGGGTCTAGCGACCCTCTCCAAAATCTTCAACATGGCTTGGGATAGTGCTTCATCCTCAGCCGAGTGACTCTGAGATCTAGTCTCAGTAGTAGGCGATACTGGTGTCTCACTCATATCCAAATTTGGTATACTGTCCAAAGGGGAAGACTCAGCTCGAGTCCTCCCACGGCCTCTTCCACGGTCACGAGTACCACGTCCATAAATTTCACGAACACTTATTGTCTAGTTTGAGGTTCATCTACATTAAAAATTTTATGCATCAGTTTCACTTATTTATTAGCAGATATTTTATACATGATTTATCAAAAGTTTAAAGATGTTCTCAGAAGTTTTAGTCTCTAACTATTTTAATACAGTCTTAGAAGATACTATCTACAGTAATTTCAGAATAAACTATCTCAGTTCCAGAAGTACTTACAGGATTGACACCGGAGACTTAGTGTACCACATACTTTTTCAAATTATTCAAGAAATTTGAAAACCAATTCTTTTTAAACACAACTTTGGAACCCTAAATCCACAGCCGAGTTTTGTAATCTAGCTCTAATACCACTAAATGTAACACCCCAAATTTGGCCTAAACGTTATGGCTAAATTCGGAGATGTTATATGGAAAGATTTTGAAAATAAGTTGATTTGATTATAAAACCCACATTCCTTCGTGTTTAATACAGAAAATATTATTTTAACTGTTTATTTGTAAATTACTTATTACAGCGGAAGCTTTAATCATTTATGTTTGAAAACGCAGTCGTGTTTTTAAGAAAATCATTGTTTGCATAAAATCGTTGTTTCCAATAAAATGTTTTACCAAAGCAATTAAATCGAAAATGACCAGTTAAAAATTGAACAGTTCAGAGAATCCAAAAAATTACAAACTCTCAAATGATTACCAAAAATATAAACAAAAACTATAAATTATTTACTCTAATTAGTTTTACAAAAAAGTGGTCACCGCTGAATCCCGCTGTCCCGATCTGCTTAAGACTATGGATTACTTGAAAAACAAACAAGCAGATGTGAGTTTACGTAAACTCAATGTGTAACCTAACAGAATTAAGTATGCAAACATACAATCATCATATATAGAATCAGAATAGATACAGATACGGACATAATGTCCTTTCAGATACAGTAGTAGAATCAGAATCAGATACAGATATACATAATCCTACCCCCATCCTCTACACACCATCTTTGTCCATCCCATCACACCATATGGGGTTAAATATACCCACTCATCCTTACACACCACATCGTGTCATTAAGACACTATCAGATATAATATGTAGGTAAGCTGCCAGAATATAAGCATTTAACGCTGAATAGAATACTTCCTCCTCATATACAAATCCCACCCCAAAACAAATACAAAACATACATGCAAAATTTAACAGATAGATCATGCTTAACCTATTTACATAATTAAATAACCGATACACATAACATAATCATACTCAGAACAGTGTTTTAGTCTTATAGATCACATAGACTTAGGGTTCAGTTAGCCTTTACCGACCCTACAGTTTGCCCACACTAAATTAGGACGACCCGTGCAACTTATAGAGAATTTCAGTAAAATGGACCCACATGCCCGTGTAGTTTGCTCGTATGGGCCTACACGCTCAGATTAGCCTTACCCGTGTGGTCCATACGGCCTGGCCCAATAGCCCACATGCTCGTGTGAAACACCTATGAGGGCTCACACACCCAACTTGGCCTAGCTCGTGTGACCCACACGTCTACGCTCAAGCCACCACACGACCGTGTGCTGCGCACAGCCATGCCTTCGTCGACCACATGCCCGTGTGGTGTCGACAATACAGTTTTTCAGCTTTCGTCGAATTATGTTTTTCTACGTTTTGGGTGCACACCTGGTATCAATTTAATGTAAAAACACCCCCAGACCACACAGCACCTAAGATTGACCAACAAACACTGAATTAATCACTTAAATCAGTATTAAATCGAACATTCTCAAAATAGTCAAAGGCACAAATCGAACATCCAACGTTTACCCGTTTCCTCGAACACTCCTAACTATGATTCCGTGAGAGGTAAGTCACGTTCCTCTCTATACGCTGTTGTCAAAACCCAACTTTAAATCCAACGAACATATTTCAAGAATACAAAACACGAATTTAAGGAACTACTCCTTAATTGAGCAAAACCAAACAACCCTTACCTACTAATGAACAACTACATTGAATTGACTATCAAAAATAGGAGACAAATTTGTCCAAAACAATGAGAAGAAAAGGAAAAAGAAGAAAATGTAGAGAGAAGATAGGAACAGAAACGAAAAAAATGTTAGATTCTCAGGAAGAGACTTTTGGGGAAAAGATGAATTTCATTCAACCCCCACTACATCCACACTTCTAACCACCCACTACTCAAAACTCAACTACAACTAGAACTCTATCACAGAACCGAGTAAAAAGTAGTACCCACACTCGGGTAGGGATTGGAACACAGGACCTTCATCACACCAACACCCTTACCACTCAAACCAACAGGCTCATTCTAATATGATTAAATATAAGCCTGCTGAATAAGGATAAGGCTTAATTCTAAAAATAATAAAAATTGACAGATCTAAGACTTGAACCCAAGAGCTCATGCACACCCCTGAGACATTTAACCTCTAATGCAAATACACATTTTGTGTCAAATATTTACAGAAGCAGAAATAAATTATTTGGGGCATTACATTATGTTTACATATTGCATTCATAAATAATTATATTTATCTTATATAAAAAAATAATGTATTTATTTCTTTAAATGTATAGTTGAACCACAATTAAATTTCATGTATACAGTTGAACCATAATCAAAGCTCCATGTGTATAATTGTACCAAATCAAAGTTCATGTATCAAATTGCACATTGAATCAAAATCCATGTGTAATTTTAAGATTTATCCTTAATTCAGATATCTAATCTAATCTAATCTGATACATTATATTATATAACAAGGTGAACTTACATGGATAGTCTCTCTAAATGATCAATCACGCTATTAACTCAGTGGAAAATTTGTTGTGTATGTTTCAAGTTGATTGGGATGAGGTCTAGGGCTTGATTCTTGTGTCTGTAAATTCTTTCCTCCTCAAATATTTTTTCACTCAAACTTTTAAAAAAGTATAACTCCTATTTCAATCAAATTTGAGAAATAATCTTCTAATTAAACTTTGTTTATTTGTTTCAATTAAACACTAATTAGTTTAGATTATTTTATTATTATTTAACCTATAAATTTAGCCTATAAATAGACTCTTTAACAGCCTTAGAAAATACACCCATTAGATATTAGAACTCATAACACATTTAGAGAATTTTGTGTTTACGTTTTGAGGATTCTTTGTTTTCGAGTTTTCAAGGTTTAGTTTTTATCTCCATCTTTTGTACTCTTCCTTCTTTTGCCACTATAGTAAAATTATCTTTGTTCGTGAATTTTTATCCTCTTTGGAGGGGTTTTTCTACGTTAAATTTGTGCATTCAATTTCTCAATTTATTCCGCTATCTTTTTTACTTGTTGCTTAATCAAGTCGATCCTAACAAGTGGTATCAGAGCTAGTTCAGTTGTCATAGATCAACCCATTCAGATATGGCAGCAGCAAGGTTTAAAATTAAGAAGCTCGATGGTGAAACAAATTTCAATCTGTGGCAAGTTTGGATGATGCCAATTCTAGTTCAAACCGGCTTGAAAAAGGTTGTTACCGGGAAAAAGCCTAAAAATCTAAATCAAACAGAATGGGAAGAGCTTGATGAAAAGACCTTGTCTGCAATCCAGTTGTACCTTGCGAATACAATGTTGCAGGAGGTATTAATGGAGAAAACATCATCCGCCTTGTGGAAAAGGTTAGAAACTCTTTATGCGACTAAGTCTCTGGCTAATTGTTTAGTGTTGAAATGTCTATTTACATTTCGCATAAACGAATGTGAGCTTCTTAGAGATCATATCAGTCAATTCATTACTCTTTTAAATGATTTAAAGAATGTTGAGGTTCTTATTGACGATGAAGATCAGACTATGATATTATTGTGCTCTTTACCCCATTTATACAAGTTTTTTAGGAAGACCCTGATTTATGGCAGGGACAAACTCTCGGTCGAAGATGTGAAGGGTCATTTGTTGAGTAGAGACAAACTCGACAATGAGTTTGGTTTAGATAGCAAGGCAAATAAGCAAGCTTCCATTTTGGTAGCATCAAAGAAACGAGACAAAAGGTGTCGCTATTGTAAAATATTAGGTCACGTCAAAGCAGATTATTATAAACTGCAAAATAAAAGAGCTGCTGAAAGTAACAAGAAAGATGTAGCTAGTGCTAATTTGGCCGATGAAAGCGGTGATGATTTCTTGTTAGTGTCAATGAGCAATAACTCCAAGCTCACGTCCGAGTGGATCCTAGATTTGGGATGTTCTTTCCACATGTGTCCCAATAGAGAATGGTTCTCCACATACAGTTCGGTTGAAGGTGGAGTTGTGCGCATGGGAAACGATTCATCTAGTAAGGTAATTAGTATTGGTACTGTTAAAATTAGGATACACGATGGGGCGATTAGGACACTCTCAAATGTCAGGTATGTACCTGATTTACGAAAGAATCTCATCTCATTGAGTATTTTAGAGTTGAAAGGATGCAGAATCAACATCTAGTTGAGTGGCATTAAAGTATCTCATGGAGCTCTCGTTTTGTTAAAAGGTAAAAGAACTGGGAGTTTTTATATTCTGGAAGGTTCTACAGTGACTGGTGAAATTGAAAGTCCCTCGTCCGTTATAGAGTCGAAGTCAATTTGTTTGTGGCAAAGGCAACTTGGTCATAGAAGGGGAAAATGTATGACAGTTTCGTTGAAGAGAGGTTCTCTTTTGGATGCAAGTTTTGAAAAGTTAGGGCACTGTGTTCGTGAAAGTCAAACTCGGGTTAGTTTTGATTTGGTAGTGTACAAGTCGAAGGCTAGAAGTCTTCCAGTTTCTAAGCACAGATTTGACTCAGTTAATTCCCTGCATGGTTCAACATATGCTTGTGGCGGGCTTTAGCAAAGATGGCGTTGTGAAAATATGAGTCAAGGTGGAGATTTGTTAAGTATGACTCCTATTTCAGTCAAATTTGAGAAATAATCTTCTAGTTAAACTCTGTTTATTTGTTTTAATCAAATACTGATTAGTTTAGATTATTTTATTATTATTTGACCTATGAATTTAGCCTATAAATAGGCTCTTTTACAACCTTAGAAAATACACCCATTAGATATTAGAACTCATAACACATTTAGAGAATTTTGTGTTTACGTTTTGAGGGTTCTTTGTTTTCAGGTTTTCAAGGTTTAGTTTTTATCTCCATCTTTTGTACTCTTCGTTCTTTTGCCATTATAGTAAATTTATCTTTATCCGTGATTTTTTATCCTCTTTGGAGGGGTTTTTCCACGTTAAATTTGTGTGTTCAATTTCTTAATTTATCCAGCTATTTTTTTTTACTTGTTGCTTAATCGGGTCAATCCTAACAAATTTCAATTTTAAATATATGCATAATAAATAAAAATATATATATTTATGTTCAAATTGTATTAAAACATCAACCTAAAATTAAAAAACAATCCAATTTATTTATGACTTATGCTTAATTAATTCTATCTTTGAGTGTTAACTTAATTGATATGGACATTGTTGCCATTGCAGGAAAACGTTAGTTCGGGTGTGCTGAAACGTATTATCCTTTTGTTTATTTGTTAGGAAAGAGCTATGGATAGTTTTAGGCATTGTGTTAAAAAGAACAGATAGTATAAGAACCTTAGTATAATAAGATTGTTAAAAGAAAAACTTCATTTTCGATTTTAAAAGTATATTTTTACGTATTTACAAAATTACACTATCTAATTTTTTTCATAAATGTAATATTATAGTTTCTTTATTATTTTAACGTATTTCATTTCAGATTATATTTTATTAATTGATATTTTCTTCTTCTTTTTTTAATTTTGTATGTGTTGAGTATGTGATTTAAAATATATGAAAAATAAAACTAGTACAAACATACTTCCCATTATTAAAAATTAAATATATTACTTTGTTAAAAATAAAATATACATATGGAATGTTATTTTTCTTCATTCAAATTTTCAATTTTTAAAATTTAAATTTGAAACTTTTATCTAATTAGCTTTAAAATATTTATTAAAACATTAACAATATAAAATCTATTTATTTTCAAATTTTACTATAAAATTTTAAAGAAATTGTGGAATTTATTTAAGATATAAACTTAACAATATATACCTGTTAACTTATCAAATATATATTTCTTAAGTATACGTAATCATAGCATATATTCATATACTAATTTTCTGTTTAAAAATTAGCAAGTAAACGGTACCCTAACATTGTGGAAAGGAAAATATTAAAACTATTTAAACATGAAAACTTTAAATTATTTTTATCTTAACTTTGTATACCTAACTACACAAAAATAGTATTGTTACTATTTTGGTCACTTTAAATATATTTTTTTCTCAATTTAGTAATTCTAATTAAGATAATTACTCGACTTGGTCACTTCTATTAAAAAATTCGTTAATCCACTAATAGATTGTTGATGTGACTTTTTTTACTTTTGACTAAAGCTAGGGACTTATATATAATTAGTCCAAAATAAATTTTTTTATTTAATTGCAACATAAAAATTTCGATAGTGACATCATCAACATTTGAATCCTTTTTAAGAAAAGGGAATCCAACATGATGACAACGAACCATGATTATGATCCACCCCTTTTCGATGAGCCTGCCTGTAAGCGTAACACTACCGCCACCCTACCACCACCACCAATAGTGTTGCCCATTTCACTATGTATAGCTCACCGAACTCTACATCATCAGCTACTTTGGTCGTGACCTCGAAGTTGTCAATCCTTGCTAGCATATTCAAAAATTCTTGGAAGACTACAAACAGACAAGGGCGTAGCCAAAATTTTTTTAGGGGGGTCGGAATTAAATTATATATTTTTACTATAGTAAAAAAATGTAATTTCACCATTTTAATAGCCCATATCTTTACAATTTTTAAAGGATTAAATAAAAATTTTATCATTTTTGCGAGGTCAAAGTGCAATTTACCATTACTAATTTAAAATTTTGTAAATTATAAAGGGGCCTAAATGAAAAAGATTTCATTTTAGGGGGCAGGGCCCGTCCCTCCCTTCGAACCTTTCCGATCACCCAAAATTGCTCCTTGTGCCACAAGTCCTCAACGCTCACACCACTCCATCGGAGCTCAAGCATGTCTGTCACTATAATGGAAACGAAAAGGCTGAGATATAGAATGCTTGCCAGGTTTGAGAGTTGGTCATCAATGTGAAGCAAGAAATATAAGTAAAATTACCCGCATTAAGTAAAAAAAAAAAGAATAGATAGTTACCATTGGTATGATGAATTTCCTTGTGAGAAGACGAATTGCTGGAAATGTACAGTAATTAATGAGTGGAAGAGATGTAAATGGATAGACAATAGTGTTGATGCATGCCATCCTTTGAAGACATTTTAGACAATGACCCCCAAAGCCATGGCATAGGGGGCAATGCCTACAAAGGAAAATTTCCACAAATCAAGAGCCTATCAAATAACCTGGTGCAACCTATTAGACAGGTTGATGGGTGCAAATCTTTTGAATGCAAGCCTTAAGGGCTTGTAGTAAATTGATCTCCACCCTTGACAGTAGGATGGTCGGTGGTGTTATGCTGGTAGGTGGGGTCATAGTCATGGTCATAGTTTGTCGCCGCTACATTGGATTCCTTCTTTTTAAAGAGGATTAAAAAATTTATGATGACACCATTGAAATCTTCATGTTGTAAATAAATAAAAAAAATATTTTGGACTAGTTATAGAGAGGTCTCTAGCTTTAGTCAAAAGTAAAAAAAAAATGCCACATTAGCAATTTGTTAGTGGATTAACGAATTTTATTTAATGGAATTGACCAATTTGAATAATTATCTTAATTAGAGTGACTAAATTGACAAAAAAACATTTAAAGTGACCAAAATAGGAACGACACAATTTTAGGATGACCTACAATGTAGTTTACCCTAGAAATAATTAAAGCACTTTACATTTTTTTTAAAATTTTCTAATCAAAATTGTATTTAAATGCCAATTTCAAATATTTTTTTCAAATTACAATTTGAATAAATTATTTAAATAATATATGAAAAAATTGTTTAAAATTAGATGCAGATATTTAATCAAAATTTAAGAATATTTGAATAAAAAATTAATACGCAAAAATTATTTAAATATTTATTAACTATTTAAAAGTAGTCAAAACAAAAACATTATTATTGAGATACTATTATTATAATAGTAAAAAGTTTTAAAACAGATAATTATAATTAAAATTTATTTTTAAAAATTGTACTTTTCAATGTACTTAAAAATTGTATTTTTAATTATAAAAATGTAAAACATGTAGAGTCCATTCAAATTTATAAATTTGAATATAAAAAGTAAATAATTTAATTATTTTAAAATATTGGAAAAGATTTTAATTTTTTAAGATTGAGATTTGTTAATGTTTAAATTTGATAATCAAAAAAATAAATTATTTAAAAAATATTGAAAAAAATAGATTTAGTTTAAATATTTAAAATTGGTATATAATATTTCACATCCTTCACATTTAGATCTAATTTTTTTTAATCTTTTACGTATAAATTAATGTTAAAAATCATGTTTATTTAATTAAAATATTTTAATAAATAAATCAAATATATAACTCAATATATATTTTATAAAAAAAATATGAATTTTTAAATTATACAATTTTTAAGTTATCTCTTCATTTTTCAAATTTTAAATATTGTTTTAATTATAAATACATATATTAAAAAAATTTAATAAAAATATTATATATTTATATTTAAATATTCAAATTACTTATTCAAAATTTTACCAAAATTTAACAAATCAATATAATATATTTAAATTAAAAAATACATATGTAAAAAAATTAGTATATATTACATAACAATGTACATTTGCATTAACCTTTTTTTTTTTGATAAATAAAAGAAAGCACCAAGTGCCTTAAATCAACTTACCTTTACATAAGTAACTTCTAGTTTGTCTTTCAGTAACAATCTCTTAACCTGTAAATTAGGAATTTCAATGTTATCTAATTCTGAATTAGAATAGGGGCATGATCGTCCCAACCAATCGGCCACCTTGTTACCTTCCCTTGTAACATGTTGGAACTTCACAAGTTGAAAAGAATCACATACTTCTTGTATCTTCCGAATAAGTGTATCTGATGAAATATTCTCTAATTTCTTCTTAACCATCTCCAAAGCATGCAAGTAGTCATTCTCAATAACTACTTTACTATAGCTCTCAGATCGTGTTACTTCTAACCCATGTAAAATTGCTCAAACTTTAGAATTAATTCTGGATCCACTCCCAATGAATATTCTAAGGCCATGTATCTAATTTCCATGTGAATCTCAAATGACACCATCGATTGCCAATCCATCGTCTGAATTTTCATCCAGCTCACACTAGGTGACTGCCCTCTGCTATGTAAAATTCGACTACCTCTCGTTACATCACATCTCGCATTGTTACATATACTAATGGCAAAACACTCGAAACTCCTCATTACCATCAGAATGCTGAAAAACTCATTTGTTTCTGATTTTCCATAATAACCAACATACGATAGTAAACACCACGTTACATTCAACCTTCCCATCTTTCTAAATGACTTGCCATAAAAAAACAAAACTATCATGAATTAAAAAAAAAAGTAATACAAAAATTGAATAAAATATTTATCATTTATTTATCTTAACATTTGAGTTAAAATATTTGAAACTAAATAATTGTTATTAACCCATGCATAATGTTATTTCTATAAACCGCATATACATTAATAATTTACGTTCAAAATTCCAAATTCTTTTAGGTTCAAAATCCATAATTATTTATTAAAATTATTAGTATTTATTAAAATCACAAATTAATATTTAAATTTTTTTAACTTCATTTACGTTCAAAAATCATAAGTCCCATATAATATAAAATATTTTTATAATGATTATTTATTAAAATCATTGCTATTTATTTAAATCATAATTATATTTTACTTATAATTTTCAAATTTTTAACTAAAAATAAATTTTAGATTATATTATATGTTTACAATCTACTGCATTTACAATCTAATTTTAATATTATATCTCAATTATGTTTTAAATTAAACTTTAATATTTAAGAGATAAATTTAAGTAACTTTTAAAAATAAGTTCACAAATTAAATTAAATTGTAAATATTTATTATCATTACAATTAAAATAATTATAAATATAATTTTCTATAAATCCTTTTTTAAATAATTTTTTTCTATAAATCCTAATTATACAAAATTTATTTCTTTATATTTTTTGCAACATATAACTTTTATAATGCAGTTTTTTTAGTGAGAGAATGTTATTAAAGAAAGTTTTAGAGAATGTTAAACAAAAAGCTTATTATATAAAAAAGATCTCGTAAAATAATTCAATAATCAATTAAGCTTTCAATCGAATAAACAACAATCATTTAGGCTACTAATTAACTATAAACAATTAATTAAGCCTTTAAATCACAATTTTTGTGTAAGTCCTTGACAGACATTCAAATTATGTTGATTCAGATTTTCTAGTCCACGTGGCAAAATATTAGTGGATAAGAAAATTTATTCAAAATAGAAAATAATCACTGGAGCAAAACTGACTTTTAGTGGCCTTTTTTAGGCCTATAGCAGCGCTTTTAAGTGCCGCTAAAACTATTTACGGGATTTTTACAAGCGCCGCAACAAGCGTCGCTGTAGATATCGCCGCTAAAGTTTGTGGCGTTTATTTGCCAAAAATGCACTAAAGAACATGACCTTTAGCGGCGCTTTCCCCAGAAACGTCGCTAAAGAACATGACCTTTAGCGTCGCTTTCCCTAAAAATGCCGCTAAAGACATGATATTTAACGACACTTTCTCCTTAAACGCCGCTAAAGATATGACCTTTAGCGACGCTTTCCCCAAAAACGCCACTAAAGACCATATCAAATTCAACTTCCTTTTTTATCATCTCATTTACATTCTTACCTTAAATGATCATACAAAATTTAAATAACCTAACAATGAACACATTTTAAATTGTTTTTGAGTTCAAAAACATTAACAAGAGAACTTTTCATAATGTTTGATCAAAATGTTAACATAATCATCTTTGAAAACCCAATCTAATGACTACAATACACTTTCTTCTAAAAAGTAAAATCTTTGAAACTTCTGCTGAATAAACAACAAGCATACTACAATTACTTAGTTTAATTCCAGCAGAGCTTCTTGATTGACCTGCTCCAAACCTGCACAAGTACTTGTCAGTTGATGCTGCTGCACCCATGATCATACCTAAAATTCCAAAAACATAGAATCAATGAACTCATATAGAGTATACCAAATCATCTGTGAGCTTTGAAGTTCTTAAAATGCTACACAAAGAACTTACATAATTTATACATATTTATTTCTCATTTTTTTTCCTGGCTATAGATTTTTCAAAATAATCAATAAAATCATAATAAATTCTACTTTTAGCATAAATTCAAGGGCTTATGTAGCCAAAAAATCTTAAAATTTACCCTTAAATAAATTTATAGATCCCTATATTACTCCTATTAAATCTTTAACCTTTAATTTACATTCAAGTAAGTTCTAACTCTGGAAGAAAAACGCACCTGGAACTTTGCATTACAGTCCTCAACCAACGATGGAAGCTGAGAAAGGCAAATTTCAGCAGCCATGTCCCATGCATCCCTGGAATGTGCAGAAGAAAATTTTAAAATAAACAACTGATAAACAAGTTGTAAAGTAAGTTAATATCCCTTACAGTACCACATATGGTGCTGATGGGTGACCAAAGAATCATATGGCTTACATTTATAATCATTGGAATCAAGATAGTAGAAATAATTGCACAAAGTACTACAATCTAAGCAATAATTGGACAGATATAGTTTTTAGTTACTTGTAAACCAAATAAGGAATAAGCCAAAAGTAGTACCTCATAGCATGATAGAGAGGGCTATACCACATTACGTAGCTACAAGGCAAGAAACCAAATTGTTGGACTTGGAATAAAATATAAACTTACACTATGATAAAGATGTCAAAATAGAAATTAAACACTTGATGGATTAAGCACAATACTAACTTTGAAAACCCAGATCTCCTTTGATCCAAGCTGTAGCATAGCTACCACATTCCAAGTGAGACAAAGAACCAAACCTTCCATCCAAATAAAATTACAAACTTAAGTCAGCATTGGCCATAATAACAAATTGACAATTTAGACGTTTTTCAAGATGTGAACAGAAATGAACATTAAAGCCAATACAAATCACATTCAGTTACTACAAGGACAAATAAAAAAGAACCTACCTCCTGCTATTGCATCCTCTTTCCTTCTCAATTCCTGCAAAATATAAAGTTAACATTCAGTTACTACAAGGACAAATTATTCTAAGAGCAAAATGAATAGCAAGACCACCTTACATACAACACAGTTACATATTGCATCTGAACATGTAAGAATCAAGTCATTGCATAATTTTAGTATTTTCATAATAAAAAGACTACAGAACATAATGATATTTTACATGCATTCAGATAAAAAAACTAAATTGAAAATGGGTAATTTTCTCAGCACTTTGACATGAATCAATTCTTTGAAAAAACTTGTTAAAAGAGACAGATCTCTATCCAAACATTTTGACAAACAAGTTATCAAGTCAGGCCAAAAAAAAAGGGGCTATCATCAGATTTACATCAGTCAGGAAGGAGGTAAGGAGATGGTCTTTCCTGCTTGAAATATACGTTTGCCTCCAATAACTCAAACCTACAGCACCTTCATGTATATAAAATTAAACAGAATTAAAATTCATATATATATAATTAAATATTAGATCAAAGTTGATATATAATTTTTTGGAATTATCCCAAAATAATAACATAGAATAATGGGGTATCGATGAAGGAGCTTTCATGGGCAATTTGGAAAGTCCAAGCACAAATGTCGATTGGAAATTAAACTGCTAAGAAAAAAGAAAAGTAAAACACATGTGCATGACTTGAAACATAGTTCGAATCATTTGGTTTGATTAATTTGTGCCAAAAATCCAGAAAAATATATCTTTATATTAAGTAATTGATTAAATTGGTGTACAAAATTAAATGAATATATTTTAATTAGAAAGATATAAAAATAATTTTTTAAAAATAATAAATTGTGTCATTATAAAAATAAATATTACCATATTTTTTTCTTTTAAATTTCATAATATTATATTATTTTACAAAAAAATAAATTGCTAGCTTTTTTTAATATTGTTTCAATAAAGAAAAGGTAAATTGGCAGTAGTCCAATAAAGCTATCTGATTGCCCATTTTATGATTCTTCAAAACCATAAGCCTATCATTTTAAAGAGAGAAAAATCTAAAACATAAGTTTAATAGATTGATTGAATTTAAAAGAAAAAAAAATTTGGAAATTAATTTTTCGAGATTTGGATTTAAATTTTTAAAATAATGTAAATTGAGTAATATCTGTATGGGCATACATACAAGCATATGCCTAACATTTTCCATGATAAAAAGCCACTATCACTGTCCTCACCTTGTTGCCTATCATAAAGGGAATTATTTAATATAACATAAAATATTTTATATAATTTTAGTTGAGGCAATTATCAAACAATAAAAAATGCTAGCAAACTACTAAGCCTTAACAGAGGGATATAATTAAAAGTCACTATCCGGGTTATGTAGCATAGGGAAGTCGAGGCTATGTAAGTATAACAAACAAACTCTCACAATTATAAGTTGCACTAAATTACATTCAAAGGAAAGAATCATTCTTTTAACTTTAAGGGAATAGATTGGAAAGGCGTAATTTCCATTAAAAGAAACAATAGAAAGCCTTAACAGAGGGATATAATAATCATTCAAATCAATCCTAAATAGCCATTCAAATGACAATCGAAATTGATAGTAAGCACAAAAATTGTAAACTAAAATTAATTGTATCAATAATTCAAGACTAATTTCCAAAACAACACTAACCTTAATAAGCTTCCCAAAACAGTAGGTTCAAAACCAAGCTTCAATCCACTAGCTTCTCTTCACCTTTGATACTCCTTTAACCCTTGTTCTCTTCTCTAGCTTCAAGCATATACCTAACATTTTTCATGCATTCTTGATAGATAGACATATGCATAATGCTCAACCAAAAAAAAAACAACACCATGATGCCCAAATAGACGACAATGCTACAAGATTAGAGCCTAATAATTTAGAAAATAAAACTGAAATTTGATCTAGAAAATAATTTAAAACTATTGCTGACTGCTTCACAAGCAAGTATGAACTGCTCAGCTCTACCAACATCATTTTTGTAGAACAAAGTAATAAATGAACAACTCAGTAAAAAACAAAGTAAAAAGCCAACCTGTCAAGATTGTAGGATACAATTGAAAAACCTCAAAGGAATACCAAAAAAAGATGCTTTATTGAGAGACATGCTAATGAAATGTTTTATGGTGTCTGGAGTTGTTGATCCCTTTGTATAGGCACCGCAACGAGAAGATCCAGCCAAAGCATTTTACAATTCTTCTAGTTTTCTACCAGTTAATCCTCATTATTCACAAAAATAGATAACGGGAATTTTCTACTAGTTTTCTACCAGCCAAATCTTACTTTTAATAAGCTGAAAAATATTCAAAACCATGGTTTTAGAATCAAGGTTATCTCAAATATAAATTGATGAATAAACAATTTTTTTTCAAATATTTTAATTTCTACAACTAAAACACAGTAAAAAAACAAATGAAGGTAAAATTCACAGGTAAAACCAATAATTTTTGAAGCATTTCAAGTTTTAACAAAGTTCAAATATAAACGAAGGGATTTTTCTAATATTTTCATTTTCTAAAACTCAAAAAATAATAATTAAAATATAAAGCTAAAATATAACCATAAAAATTTTTAAACAATTCGAGATGTTTTTTTTAAGAAAACTAGTTAGGGAAACGTAGAAATAAATACCTTAAATTTGCTCAAATTCGAAGCAAACTTCTAAAAAAAGAAGTAAAATTAGTACCGAAAACGAATAAAAGATAAAAAAAGATAAAATAAAACGAAGAGAGTCCAGTGAAGGGAGTAAAAAGCAGCAAAGACGGAAGAGCAAGCAACGAAGATGACGGAAGGAAGAGGGAAAGAGAGAAGTAAACAAAGTGTAGAACAAAGAACGACATAAAAGTGGAGGTAGATAGTGGCCAAGGGTATGGACGAGCCAACGGGAGGAGGTTGCCAGATGAAGGAGCGGACCACCGTGAGGATGGAAAGCTTGCGGCAGCTGATGGGAAAGAAAGGATAAAGGAAACAGAGTCCTTTACCTTCTAGGGGGAAAATTAGGGGTTTCAGAGGGGAAATTTAGGGATAAAACAGGGCGATTTTTTTAAAGTAAAATATTTTTTGCTACTTTTTGGCTATTGCTTATTTTTTGCGGCGTTATTCATACAAACGCCACAAAAAATCATTTCATTTTGAACAAAACGACGCCATTTTGCTCTACTAAAAAATTTTTATTTTGTCTGCTAAAAATTATTAGTTAAGTGATTTTATAAAATATTTTGTATTACTATTTTTTATAAATTAGATTTTTATAATAAAAAAACCAAGTACTCTCAAAATAAATATCGTATATTTTAATAAGAAAACAAATAATTAAATGGCTGTAATTAATTATTAAGTTAGAATTATCCAATGTAAGCAATCAATCTCTCACATATCAAATTTCTATTAAAGATTGAGATGTTAGTCATGATTTTATATTATTATTTTCTAATCTAATCTCCATTTTATTAGAGATATTTCTTCCTAACTAAAATATAACTATTTTGCTAGATGTTCAATGTGGAATGATTTTAGTTTTTGTATTTCATTTTTATTTGTTATAATTTGGTCCTATCCAAAATAGATAGTTACCTATCCATATCAATCTGTTACTTTTTTTTAATTTATTTATCAATGTTTTTTTTAAATCTAATATTTAAATATATATGAAATGGTTTAGATTAAATATTTTAAAATATAAAAGCATTAATTGATTGTATAAAATTTCATCATTTAACAAATCTCAAGTAAACCTTAAATCCTAAACCATTTAATATATATAATGTTTATCTATTATCTCTTAAATAATTTAAACTATAATCATAACTTTAACATATTAAAATTAATATTATCTCTTTTACAATTATATAAGAAATTATTTAATATATAAATTAAAAAACACTAATTAATCTAAACCCTAATCCTTTAACCCTTATCCTATAAACCTTAAATCATAAAACATAAACCCTAAACCCATATCCCCTAGCCCCTAAACCCCAATCCTTAAACCATAAACCATAATCCCTAAACTCATAATCCATAAACCTTAAAATAGTAACTTCTAAACCTTAAACCCTAAACTATATACCTTAAACCATAAACCCTAAACCCAAAACTATAATGTTAATTAATTTAATATTTTAAAATTAATACTATCTCTTTTACAATTATATAAGAAATTATTTAATATATAAATTAAAAAACAATCAGTTATATACCTAAAAAAATTTAAAATTATTTTAAATAATAGTATTTTAATTTTTTTCATTTTTAACAAATACTTTTTATGTTTTTACGTTCAAATTTTTTCTACGTGTCATTATTTTTTCTGAAGAATTTAAATATTCAATTAAAAATAAATTGTATTTTAATTAATATAAATAAACCAGTTAAATAATAAATAGACATATAAAATGTTTTTTGGCATTTTTCAAAAAGCATCGCTAAAGCTCGACCTATAGCGGCGTTTTTTCAAAAAGCACCGCTAATGCTCGATCTATAGCGGCGTTTCCCATAAAGCGCCGCTAATGCCACTAAAGCTAACCTAAAATGACGGCGTTATGCTTAATTTTTTGGGATGCTCGATCTATAGCGGCGTTTCTCAAACCTAATGCTCGATTTATAGTGGTGTTTTCTAAAAAGCGTCGCTAATGCTCGATCTATAGCGGCATTTTCCAAAAAGCGCCACTAATGCTCAATCTATAGCGGCGTTTTCCAAAAAGCAACACTAATGCTCAATCCATAGCGGCGTTTTTTGTCAAACGCCGCTAAAAACGTCGCTAAAAACCTGTTTTGCTATAGTGAATGACTTGGCAAAGGGAAAAAGATAATGAAAATTAAATCCTTTTTAATTTTTTGGAAATGAATCTCTTTTTCTATTTCTTTTTAACTTTCCTTTTTAATTTTTATATTGTTACTATTTCCCTTTTCCCTTTTCCTTTTCCTTTTCCTTTTCTCTTTTGATAACCTTATTTGCCGCAGCTATGGCCGTCACCTCACCACCGTTGAAGCCTTAACTAGAGGCAACCAAATAATGATACCAATTAAATCTTCTTAACACCTTATATATAAATATGGGCTCAAATTTTCCAGAAAATATCTTGGAATGCCCAAGATTAAAACCAAAAATTCATACCTCTCCTTTTCCATCTACTTTTATAACTGTTAAATCAGACTAGTATTTTTATTGTGGCTTCACCATGACATGGGCTCACTCTCTACCACCTGGATTTTCAAACGGAGCTCTGTTACCCCAAGAACTAAGAAATCTGGAAAATAATAGGTTTCGAGTCTCTTTGATTTTTTGCTTTTCACTTTTTCTTTCTATAGATTTCAATTTTCTATTTATTTATTTTGGATTGTGAGGATTTGAACTATTGGGGTTTTGTAAGGGTTTCTTTTTTGAATGAGGTTTAGAGATTGTGGGTGACGTTGAGGGTTAGCTTAGGCTTGGCTATGATGGTTGGCAGTGGTGATAAAAAAAAAAGTAGTAGGGTCGGTGATGGATGGAAAAATGGTGACTTGGTGTGAGAGAGGTGTCTTCTTGGTTGTTTAGGATGGTTCTATCATGGTGGGCCCATATGATTCGAATCAAACACAGAACTAAAAATAATTTTATTTTCTTTTGGGGTGAAAACTAAAATTCTCTTCTCAAATAGAAATCGACAAACTTGTTATTCCGAAAAATAGATTTAATAGTTGAGAATAAATTCTCTCTATTTTTTTAGTAGAGTAACAATATCTTAAAGTTGTGTAAATAACCTTACTAGTGCCATCTATTTATAGGGAGAGAAGGTAAAATCCTTGTTAAATTATAGAAGTTTATTTCAACTAGAAAAATGAAATCCTAGTTTAACTAGAATGTAGGGGTGGCAACCAATGTTAATAATACTAGGGTTTGTTGTGTTACACCCAAATCCAGTGGATTCGAGAAGAGGCGTGTAGATGTGAAGTTATTTATTTGGTGTAGTATAGTCCACCAATTAATGATCTTCAGACAAATTAGATTTTGGTGTAAAGTATTCACCATAGAAGTAATTAAGGATTTTGTCTCAGGTTATTCTTTTGTTTAAGAAAAAAGCATGACAAGCGAAGAATAAGCTTGGTGAGAGTTATTGCCAAAAGAATAATACGCCTAGTTTGCCTGAGCATTATGCTAATTGGGTTTTGTAATGTGATTTGGTTAGGAGCCAACTAAATTGACGAGTCAAATAACATTTCTACAGGATTTTCATTTATATTTCTTCAGGATTTTGTAGGCCATTTATTAGGACAAATTTTGGATACAATTGACACTTGTCAAGTTCCATTAAGGGGAGATTGAATATATATATGGTGAGAAAAGTTTGTCTGGATGGTTTTTCTTCCTTCAGTATTACTCTCTGGTTCTTCTTAAACTTATATGTTCTCTTCTTTATTAAGCTGAAAGCTAAGGTTCTTGAATTTAATCAGTGGATGTTCCACCTCTTAGTAAGTCTAATAGCTCTACATATTAAGTTTTTGAAAGAATAAGGATGTTAAGAAGCATATGAACAATAAGTTGTGAATAAAAGACCCTACATGGGGGTCATATATAATTAAGATGATAGCAAATTATATGTAAATAGGTTTTAATGGTGGTTCCATGTTATTTAAGCAGTTGTTCCTGTTGGTTCAAGAAGAGTGTTCGGGTTTGGAGCTTCAAGCTACAGTATAGGCGAGTATCTGGTGAGTCACTATCTTGGCTCTTGCATATGGACTATTCAATTAGAGATATATGATGATAATATCTCAAACAACTGGTAAGTGTGTATGCAAAGTAATGTAAAGATTCTATATGAGTAAGGATGATATTTGCGAGGTACTATTTGAGTAAGAAGTTATTTAAGTTTGCTTGTGATATCTAATATTAGAAAGTAATAATCAATTAGGTATGTAAACAAATTTGGGTAAGTAATTTTTGAGTGAAACATTTCTTTGTTATCCCTCTAGTAGGGTTGTTATATTGCTAACCGGACTGATAGATCACGATATGAAGATATGCGTAAGTCCATATGGTAGAGACCCATAGCATTATAAAAAATGAAAATACTCATGGTGTTGTCTCTAGTAAGATGAGGATTAGACTGGCAGATCATAGCATGAGGATGTGTAAGTTCATGTGGCTGAGACCTATGGCATAATATGATAATAGGAATACTCATGGTAATGCCTTCTATAATATGTAAATCGGGCTAAGAGATCATGACATGAAGATATGTATAAGTCCATGAGGGAGAAATCCATGGCACCTTTTATTAAAGTCCGCAGAGACAGTAAACACATGACTCTGTGTGTTGCCCCATAGAACCTTCTATGAAATCCTGCTGGGATAGTAAATACGTGATTCTATTTGTTACCTATGTGACATGATCTATTAAGCCTTAGTGGCATACTCTGTGTAGCATTTATGGTGAATTCTGCAACATTTATGTAGTGTATTCAGGGATTGTAACACCCAGGTTTGGCAGGTCTAAGGTTTTGGCATATAGTAGTAGAATAGTCTATCTGGCGAAATGAAATCCACCCAATAACTTATTATGGCGTATATTTGTGGGCGTATTGTAATCGCCACATCAATGAGTAAAGATTTTTTACAAATATATTTTGATATGTTAAGAATATATTTGTGTTATGCGATAAAGAGTAAGTATAGATTGAGTTACCGCTAAGGGTATATGCAATGTACTTATTTAAATATCTCTAGAAAATTGTATGTCATTAAGAAGGAAAATTTTGAAATGTATGACACTTGCTATGTTCCACTAAGTAAGTTGAGTCATATTTATATCCGTAAGATGAGTTCTAAAGGATGTTCTTCTTTTCTTTTTCTTATTCTTCTTCTTCCTTAAGTGGTATTCACCAATTCCTTCCTTAAATTTGAATGTATCTCTTCCTCGATAATCTAGAAGTTATGGTTCTTTAATGATAAGTAGTATTCCATCTCAAGGTAAGTAATTCAATTTTGCATGCTAAGTTCTGAATAAGTAAGTTTGTATGTGGTATTTGAACAGTAAGTTGTAAGTGCAAGGTTTTGCATGAGGTTGTCAACGATTAAGATAATAACTAAATTCTATTGTATTGTATTGTATTGTATTGTATTGTATTGTATTGTATTGTATTGTATTGTATTGAATTGTATTTTCTGAATTGTATTGTATTTTCTTCTAAAATTTATTCTAAATTTGGGTCAGTGTTATTTTGAGCTTATAGGATTCTGAAAATAAAATGATATGGAATTCACATGAATGGTCTATGGAACATCACCAGTATGGATATTTATGGTATCAAATCAGGGTATGTATGAGTGTGAATTTAATGGTATCCTGTTCTGTGGCCAATCATATATGTATCCGCTTGTAACAAATGTCAGTAAACTACTGTTTGAGATAATTATATGTGTTAAAGCATGGGTTGTTAAAAGTGGACTCCGAGGATATGTTCTATTTAAAAATATATGTGTGTTAAAGAGATGTAGAAAAATCTTTGGAATGATCGTTAGTTAGTTAGATAAGGAAGATATGATTATGATAAGAGTATGATAGTTAGCGTATAAGTGTATGTTAAAACTGTAGTGATATTCGCCCAAAATAAATGGTCTAAAAGAATGGTTGGTGCACTGTAATTCATAGAAGAATGCAAAATATCCATTAAAGTATCTTTGTAATGAAGTTCACTAAGTACTATTGTACTTACAAGGTTTGTTATTGTTAAACAGGAATATAGGAATAGGCTTCACCTGAAGGGACAACTCCAGGAGTATCCCAAGATAGTGTCAAAATAGACTATTATGCATACAACGGAAAAGTGAAGTAGTCTAAGATTTACATCATCTTTATATGTCTTTAATAAACCTCTATTTTATAATGATTCATGTCAAGTCTATTGTAACTAATTTTTTTAAAATATTTCTCCTGTTTTAGAATGTTAAGTTATTTAGTTAGAATAATAAATAAATATTTATGATAATGAGAAATATTAGACAGTTTTTTTAAAAAAAATTTGTTAATAATATATGTAGTAACACCTGAGATCCTGACATAGTAAATCAGGTCGGGTGGAGGGCGTTACAGGGATGCCTACGTGGTAGAATCTAGTTATCTGCCTTTGTGGTAAGATCTAGGTAAGTTCTGAGATTTATTCGATAGATAATTCTATGACAAGGATCTAATACTTCTGAATGTAACTTGGTTTTTTCAATTTTGTGATGAAATTGTGTAAAGACCCTATAGTTAGGGGTGTCAGAAAGCGCATTCCCGAGACTCCATTTCCATAAATCGAATTTGTAAATATTTTTATTAAATATTTATGAAGTTAGTTGTGTAGTTAATTAGATTTCGATTAAGTGAATTCTAATGAATTAAAAATTATTATAGTATGAGGACTAAATCGCGTATAAGATAAAAGTTGAATTATAGATTAAAATTAATTAAAGGACTAATGTAATTAATATGAATTTACTTTATCTAGTGGACGACATTAGTGAGTTATGTATATATAACTTATATGTAAATTATTTTATATATATATTATAATAATTATAAGTTAAAAGTATGTATATGTATTATCTAATATATAATATGATAAATAAATATTAAAGTATAATAAAATGAAATAGAAAACAAAGTGGAATAAAAAAAGAAAGAAAGAAAGACATGCAAATTAAGAAAGAAAAAGAAAGAATAAGAGAAGGAAGAACACACGGCCAAGGGTTTTTAAAATTTTAAACTTCAATTGGTTAGTCAATTTAGTTCATTTTCTTGTAATTTTTATATTTTTGGGATTCCGGTACCTAGGGCTACCCGACCCATGTTATAATTTTAGCATTGATTAAGATTTTAAATGTTTTTATTATTAAATAGTTTTAGTATTAGAGATTAAATTGATAGATTTTTAAGCTAGAAATGAAAAAGGATCAGAACAAATCGTAAATTTTGAGTAATGGGACTAAATTGTGAAAAATTTAAAATTTAAGAGTTTAATTGAAGATAGAGAGTTAAATTTAGCTTAAAGTGAAATTAGTATAAAAATATAGGATTAATTGTGAAGAGTAAAAAATAGGCTCGGTTTAAGGACTAAATTGGAATTTAAGCAAATGTTGAGTAAAAATTGAAATATTCAATGTGAAATGTAATTGTGTTGTATTGATATATTTTAATTGTTTTAATTCCGTAGCTAACGTCTTACTGGAATCCTCGACTAAAAAGGGGAAGGATAAAATCGACGTCGAATAGCTCGAAATCCACGGTTTTTATTTCTATAAATCTAAACTTATTTGTTAATTATTGTAATTCAATTTAATGCATATGATAAGTGATTGAGATGAGTATTTGGGATTTTGGTGATTGATTGAAATGGATTGAATTGGTATATACATTATGAATGTATTGATTTATTTGAATTGAAATGAATATATGTACAAATATGAGAATTGAATATTAGTTGTATTTGAAATGTGAAATTAAACCCTATTAACTAATCGGGCTGAGTCGAATATAGATGGCATACAATAGGATAGGAAGAGTTTAGGGATTTCTTCGACTTCGAGTCGATGAGGCACTTGGTGCCAATTTGCTTCGGTTTAACCGATGAAACATTGGGTGTCAATTTATATGACGCTGGACTCAGTTATTACTTTGGATTTATCCAATGAGGCACTGGATGCCAAACTAGTGTGTTGGTTGGATCCGTGTATCCGTCAGAGTCCGAGCAAGTTCTATATTTGATATTAAAATGACATAATATGTAATATCTTGATTTTGGGCCTAGTTGGAATAGCGGTTTCGTGACCACAAAATCCGAGATAGAAATAATTATTTTATGATTATTTTGAGGTCTATGATATGATTGCATGATTGTGTGAAAATTTCGTGAAGAAATTTTATGCATAAAGTGCTTAAATTGAAATTAGGGACTAAATCGAATAATTTGTAAAACTTGCATTCTAGAAGTTTCTAGTATGAAATTGTTTTGAAATATTAATTAGGAGGTCTTAAATAGCAATTTTGCCAATTTCTAAGTCTATGGACAAAAATTGGACATGGATGGAATTTTTGGAAAGTTTAGTAGTAAGGGCATTTTGGTCATTTAGGGGTAAAATGAATTAAAATACAAAATTAAAAGCCAATTTTGCTCATCTTCAACCCCATGGCCGAATATAGCAAGGAGAAACCATGGCTAGGGTTTTTCAAGCCTCCAAGCTCGATTGTAAGTTCGTTCTAGCCTCGTTTTTAATGATTTTTACGTTTTTGGAATTCCGGTAGCTCGATTAAGCTTATGCTAGCAATAATTCAACCTAGGGTTCATATTTGGAAAAATACCCATAGGTGAAATTTGTGTATTTTGGTGTTTTATGATAGAAATGAGGTTTTAAATTATGTTAGACAACTTGTACTACTCGGTTTTAAGTGAAAACGAGCAAAAGAGCTTAATCGGTAAAAATACCTAATAGTCATAAGTACATGTTAGAGTGAGAATTTGATGTTGCCATAGAAGGGAAAAATGATCAGCATGTCACAAAACATAAGAAAATAGGCTGAAGTTTAATTTACGAGCTTTGGGGCAAAAGTGTAAATATGCAAAAAGTTTAGGGGAAAAATTATAATTTTGCCAAAATATGATTTTGAGTCAATTTTTATAATGTGAGTCCTAATTAGACTATATTTTAAATGATAGAGCAAGGAAAACTAAAATTCGGGCTAAAATGGGGAAAATACCAAGTTGTGGACGAAATGGTAAAAGTAGCCATTTTCGCATACGAGGTAAGTTCATGTGTAAATAATGTAGCATAATTGTTATTTTTAAGTTATTGATGTTAATTATAAGATATGCTGATTTTTAATCGTGAAATATTATGCTTTGTGGTTAATGTTGAGTAATATGCAAATTATGTTTACTACTTGATAAATATGAATTGCTACCGAGTATCGGTTCCGATATTCCATGGAAGACGGCAAATGTGAGACCGAGGAAAAAAAAGCCCGTTTGAACCTTAGGAATAGATTAGGATACAAGTGACATGTCACTAGGATGGTTGAGCATCCGAACTCATTGAGTTGAGTCCGAGTTCACTTATAGATGCGAATGTCCGAACTCGTTGAGTTGAGTCCGAGTTCGAGAGATGTAACTAGGCATCTAAGCTCGTTGAGTTGAGTCCAAGTTCACTTATGGATGCGAACGCCCGAGCTCGTTGAGTTGAGTCCGAGTTCACTTATGGGTGGGTTACATGGTAGCTTGACTACATATGTGGCACTTATGTGCAAACTTTCCATGTATCCGAATTATATTCCGATGTGTTCAACGGGTAAAATTCTACTCAAATGGATGAATACTCGAGATGAAAGGGATGTATTGGTAAGTGTTGTGAAATGAATACTTTGAACAGGTATGTACTTAACCCTCGGGCTGAAAACTCGATATAATAACAATATGGTAAGATGATAAATGAAAATGTGATATGAATGTCTCAGTGATGATTATGCAAATGATGTTTTATGTTTGCGTATATAGTTGTGTTACTTGCTATTTGCATGTGAGCTTACTAAGCATTTATGCTTACTCCCTCCTTTTCATTCCTTGTAGTGTTGACAAGTTAGCTCGGAAATCGGGAACGGTCGGAGGCACACTCACACTATCCATATACCATCTTGGCATAATGGCTTGTATATTTTGAGTATGGCATGTATAGCATTATAATCATTTTGTATATGTGGTCTTATGATATGGTTATTGAGTGGTATGGAAATGCTTGGTAATGATTAGCCATTGGAATGGCTAATCATGATCATATTTGGTGTTATGTATGCTAAATTGCTAGCTAATCCATGGAAACCATGAAATAGGTAAAATTTACCATAAAATAGATTCAGACAGCAACAGTGATGTGAGTTTGAAAAATCATTAAAAATAGTAAAGATACAATTAGATGATGAATAAAAAATGGAATTGAATAATTATGAGTCTATTTTCATATGGATGGAACAAAACAGGTATATGATTATATTTTATGAGATGTTTAAATTTTTGTGAAACAGGTCCAGAGCGATTTCTGGATCCCCTGTTCTGACTTTGGAAATTCACCATAAATTTTAAAAAGATAATTAGAAGTCATGGTTTACATGTACAGATTGCTTATTGAGTTTAGTTTTATTAGAGACAAACTGCATAGTCATTGAAGCTCTGTACAGGGAGATATCTGATTCGTAATACACAGAGGTCAGAGTAGTCGAACCCTGAAATAGGGGAGACTTTAACTAATAAACTGTACTAATTGGCCTGACCAAAAATTCTAGAAAAAAAATTAGTAGATAGATATATGAGTCTAGTTTTAGGAAAAATTTACGGAATTGGATTTTGAGTTTCGAAACTCGAGATATGATTTTTAAAGCGACTATGATGCAGTTAGCCAGCTTGTCTGGAAATTTTAAAATGAATTGTATAAGCTGTTTAAGTAATGAATTAAGTCTGTTAACACCTCGTGTTCGACTCCGGCGACGGTCTCGGGTACGGGGCGTTACATAATATGTGTAATAAAAATGAGATATTAGATGGAAAAATGAAATATGAAATTGTTGTGAACAAAAGAAAAATATGAGTTATGTGCTCATGAATTGAATATGGAATGAATTGTGCCATTGTATAAATGCAATGTTGATTAATATGCGGAAGCTATTTATATAGCAAGTGGTGGGAATTGAAATAATTGTTAAATCCAAATCAAGAATGAAATCATGTGAAAAGTTGAATACAATATAGAATGATGCGATAATATGTATGAATTTGAAAGGATGATATCTTGTAATGATATGCTTAGTTATAATATGATTGAATAATTCGGTTTTAGCATTCATATATTGTTATGTCTTTAAATTGTTCAGATTATAGAATTATCACTGAGTTTTACTCAGCATACAATTTTGCTTTCCGTGCGCAGGTTAGGTACTTCTTTTTTGATAGCCGATTCAGAATTTAGCAATGATCCCGATCTCAAATGTGGTGATGTTTATCTTTTTGTGTTGGCATGTACCTAGGATGTCTAGTTGATAGTTATTTTGTGGATGTATTATAAATGAAGTTATAAGTGCAATGTTGGTTTGAGTACATAAATGTATGTATGTGCTTGTTAGGCCAAATTGATGGATTTTGGCATGTTTAAAATTTTGGTTTGAATGATGCATTGATGATATGTTTTGATGATATAAATGTGGTACCAATGAGGTACATTGGTTAGGCACCTAGGACAATTGTTTTGACATGTTTTAAGTGTGTTTGATCGTGTTTTGAATAGATTAAATGAATGGTTTTTGAGTTTCTTAATGTACAAGAAAGTAGGAAATGGTAAACTTGTGGTTTAAGGCACATTTTAGGTCCACATGGCCAGACATACGGGTGTGTGACTTGGTCGTGTGAGACACATAGCTAGCACACGGGTGTGCGAGGCCATTTTGAGGGTTACACAGCCTGGCACACGGGCTTGCGGCTTAGCCATGTGACCCAAGTCAATGAGTTACACGGGCATGGACACGAGCTGGGACACGGTCGTGTGTCCCTACTTCGAATGCCCACACGGCCAGACACATGAGCGTGTGACTTGGCCGTGTGAGTTATACGGCCGTGTGACCCCTATAGTGAAATTTTTCTAACTTTTCTCAAAATTTTTAAATGTTCCCAATTTAATCCCAAATCTTTTCTAAAGTGATTTTAGGCCCTCTACTTACTTTGTCTTACAGAAGATCAATTGAAGCATAATTTTAATGGTATTTTTTGTTCACACTAGCTGAAAATTACAAGTAAAAAACTCATATATTGAAAACTTGTTTTATGTGTTTATGTAAAAATTAAATAGCACTTATTCTATTCATTAGAGGAATTTCCTTTAATGAGAAATATTTGTAAACAAGTTATTTTAATATTCAATTTGTAACTAAGCTTTTAAGGGGAAAGTTTTAGTAGGAAAATGATCATAGTTGAAATAGAGGAGTAAGGTTGCAACTTAAAAAGTGAGTTGAACTTAAATCAAAATTTATAATGTTGATTTATAGTGGATTATTCTATAAGAAAGGCCTCACAAATGTAGGAAAAGGTTTTAAATTGTGTAATCAATTCTTGTGTCCATCTCTGTTTTTTTACTTTTTCAATTGTTTCTTTAGTCGCAACTTAACTTCCAACATGAAAGCAATTCAACACTAACAATTGGTATCATAGGTAGCTACTTGACGTATTAGGTGAAGATCCTATTATTTATTTGATTAAAGATAGAAGGATGCTTAATCTCGAGATCCCATATTCTTGATGGTTCCAACAATACCTACTAAAAAGCCCGAATGAGGGCATTTGTCAAGTCTTTGGATGAAAAGCTTAGAGAGTTGTGCGTGAGGAAGATAAACTAGCTAATACAAAATCAAAAGCTCTTAATGACATCTTTAATGGTGTGGATCCTCTAGAGTTTAAGAGGATATCCAAATGTACTACAACTCTAGAAGCATAGATAATCTTTGAGACAACACAAAGGGATTTCCACCATCAAATAGTCCAAACTACAAATATTAACAACCATGCTCAAAACTATTAGCATGCTTAAAGATGAGTCACTATATGAATTTTATGCAAAACTATGTAATATTTCTAACCAAGCATTTGCTCTTAACGAGGAGTATTCAAATGTCAAGATGGTTTACAAGGTGCTAAGGTCTTTACCTAAACGATTTTTTATCAAAGTGATTATTATAGAGGACCTTAAGTATATTGATATGATGAGTATTGATGAAATCATTAAGTCATTTCAAATCTTTGAGATGAATCTTAAAAGGTCCAAGAATAATAAGATCAAGGAAAAAAATAATGCTTTACAAGTTGCATCCTTAGTAGAAAATAAACAAGAAACTAACATTGATGGCTTACAAGATCAATTAGCCTACTCATAAAACACTTCAATAAGGCATTCAAGAAGTTGACAAGAAAGAGTAAGAGCTGTGAAAGGTTCGTAGTTTTAGCAAAGAAAAAGGGAAAGTTGTGATACCAACGAAAAAGCTCTTAATGAAAAAAATAAAGGCATTCAATGCCACTAAATGTACCAATACATTAAATAAAAATAAGAAATCCTTTTTTGTTACCTAGAGTGATGACAATTCTTCAAGTGGGCCAGAAAAAAAAAAAGAGGAACAACTAAGTAAATATGTGGCTTTCACCTCCAAAATTGTAACTAAAGTTGCAACTGACTCAAAAAACTACAATGATAATGATGATGAGTTTTCTAAAGACTTCATGGATACTTATAAGACAATTTTGGATAAGGGGGATTGGGTTTGCAAAATTAACATGAGCCCCACCGACGAAAACTCTATGTTAAAACAAGACGACCAAAACTTTTTGAAGAAACTTTAGGATAAAGACTCACTATTTAATGATAATAGTGATGAACTTGATGCAATTATTAATGAACTTATTGTTCTCATTGAGTGAAAAGCTAAACGAGATTCTTGCCCTAAGAAGAAAAGAACCAAAAAAATGTGTAACACCCCATACTTGGCCCGGTCATCAAGCCCAAATACTAGGACGCTATACTACCGTCTCGCATCATGTTCATCTCAAATCATCATGTTATTACATATGCATTTTTTTTATTATTATTAACATATCATTCACATGAATTGTAAGTCATACATTTACTTTTTATCAATAAAACATGTCAAGTATTCATTAAATAAATATGAAATAAGTGCTAAACTTGTATTAGGACCATTTAGAAAAATTTCCCAAAACTGTTACGTAGGTATCGATACTGAAAAGGGGGTATCGATAATTCTCTTAAGTGGTATCGATACCACTTGGAAAAGCGACACCAAACTAGCTTATTGTTTCTCATTTTAAAAACCCAACTATCGAAAAATATCGGTACTACAAAACAGGTATCGATAGTTTCACCTTGGGTATCGATACTTGTGATAAAATATCAATACCAACTAGCAAAACTGACTTCTTGCGCTTCAAAAATTTCAGAGGTATCATTTTTAAAACTCAAATATTGATACATTTGTTCCAAACCTTAAAAACATAGCATATATCAGCATATAAATCATACCAAAATAGTTCTAAACGTCATACATCAATTACCTCATAAAATAAACACCAAAATGTCCCAAATAGCAGTCTCAAACATCATATTTTAAGTCCACAAATCATCAAGCTTAATAAGCATGCAATCAACTAAAGATCATAGCAAAACTGACATAAAATCTACCACACTGCTTTTTATTCCCAAAAACACAAATAATTGAAAGAACACCTACTAATAGAAACTAAATTTTTAGCTTGGATCACCCCTCAAGACCACACTGCTCACACTAGAACTACTTATCTGCAATGGTTAAAAAAAAATGGATGAGCTTAACAAGCTCAATGAATGCTCAGAACAACCACTACGCAAACAAGTCACCATGCATCAACTAATCAGACATGTAACATATTCATAACAATTTAACTCTAGTATCATATTTCACATGTTTATTCATCTTCCATTTATACTATTATGCATTTAACACTTTAACCACATGATTATTTAAGCATATATTACAGGATATATAAGCAATATTTAATCACATTATAAGATAGTTTGGCTCTTTGGGATATGAAACATAATGTGGACTCTATCACCACATATCGGATACATGGATCTCCAACACACCAAAATGACTCATCAGGTCGATCATGTCTCATAAGTGAAGCATATAGCTAACACTCTCCAACACCAAACACACATATCCCAATGAATGGAGCTTAGCTCACATTCTCTTATCTCTACAAAAACTGTCACTAGGCCTCAACACCCCAAAAATCATATCACAAAGGTAAGTACTCACAATTCTATGGCATTCCAACTATATCCAACGGTCTCATAATATCACAAGGCCAAATTATCCACATTATTATCACATATTTACTTACCGATTTTCCGCCCATGTTCATTGCATATTCACATCATTAAAAAATTATAATCATTGTCACATAGCATGAATAACATACCCACATATTTACTATCACACGTCATGAACAATAAACTTTCATATTCACTTTTATATTAGTCATCATAAGCTTATAGCACATGTCATAGCATCTCATTTATATTTATAATTTCACAGTTTCACAGTTTCACAATTTCACAAGTATACATATATCATATTTAGTCATAGGTACGAGAACATTTACACTCGAAATTTAGATTAAGGCTTTAGGCTACCTCTAAATTCCCCATTACACAATGAATCGTCTATGAGCAACTAATTCAAAACACTCACCAAAAATATGCTTTTGCTTGAAAACCGAAAGCTTAGACAAGCTTTCATTTGCCTTTGTCTTTACTCACTGAAAGTCTTATTGACTCTGAAACTTCAACAAAACAAACCACATTAACACACATTCAACAATAAATCATCAACTCACCTTAAACAATAAAAAACAATAGCCTAAACTATGTTCACTTATTAACCAAAACGTTCATCATAGAAAATTTAAAACTCAAATATCTCGGCCTACACTTAATATTTCCACATGAAACAAATTCCATTAATCTACATAGTCATCTACAACTAATTATCAACCTTTAAAATACACAAAACTACACATTTCAAGGTATCAAAATTTTTCGACAAGTTTTGGCCATTATGACGATAATTCATTAAAACCCGAGAAATTCTTAACGAAACCTCAAAGTAACTTTAGAAACCTTCTAATCATGTTAAAAAAAAGTTTTAAAACAGTTTGAAACCACATTAATCCACAATCCTGACATTCACCATTAATGACCCAATTTTCAGGTTTTATTTAAAACATGCGATTTAATGGCTAATAATTCAATTTATTTTAAAATATGCGATTTAATGGCTAATAATTCAATTTATAGAAATATAAAACATTTAGAATTATTAGAAAGACAAATGGTTACCTTGAATGCAAGAAAAATGAGCTTTGATGCAAATCTAGGAAAACCCACTCTTGAAGAAGAAAATGAAATTAGTAAGGTTTTTAGGTGTTTTCTTGGTTTTAATGGAGATTTATAGTTCAAGGGATGTTGGAAATCAAAAGAGATTAGGACTTGGATATCAAAAGCAGTTGGAAGAGTAAAAGAATATGAAGGGACGACAAGAACACAATAATGGAGTTTCTATCGTGAAAACAGTTGAAGAATGTGGTGTTTAGGTTGATTTTAAAATTATGGGTAAATTGCTTCATAAAAACTCTCAATTTTGACTCTTTTAAAAATTAAAGGTATTTAAAATTAATTTCCAGAAATTGACTTAATTTCCAAATAGCCATTTTCGAAAACATTATCGATTACTAACCTTACGAAATACCGAGCACATATAAGCTAAAATTTTGAAAATACCCTTGAAACTTCTAGCCCAATTTTTGGGTGTTACAATTCTCCCCCTCTTCAAAGAATTTCATCCTCGAAATTTACCTGAGCTGAACAAATAAGGATATTGACGTCTCATTGCTTCCTCGGTTTCCCAAGTAGCCTCTTCCCTTTTGTTGTTGCACTACAAAACCTTAACCAACAGAACTCTCTTGTTTTACAAAACCTTCTCTTCACGAGCTAAGATCTTTATCGGTTCTTCTTCGTAAGTGAGATCAAGTCAAACCTTGATCCCTCTACCAGCATAATATGTGACGAATCTGAACGATTCTTTCGAAGCATTGACACATGGAAAACATTATGAATTCGCTCAAGTTCCAAAGACAAATTGAGTCAATAAGCTACTGGCCCAATTCTTTCAACAACTTCATAAGGCCCAATATATCTTGAACTTAATTTACCTTTCTTCCAAATCTTAAAACCTTTTTCCATAGAGAAACCTTCAAGAACATCTTATCGCCAACTTGAAACTCAATGTCTCGATGTTTCAAATTCGAATAAGATTTTTGTCTATCTGATGCTGCTTTCAACCTCTCACATATTAACTTCACTTTCTCTTCGGTCTCTCAAACTAAATCTGATCCAACGATCCTCTTTTCATCTAACTCCGTTCAACACAAAGGAGTCTTACACTTCCTACCATACAATGCCTCAAACGCTGCGATGTAAATACTCGCTTGGAAACTATTGTTGTAAGCAAACTCTGCTAAAGGTAGATATCGCTCCCACCTACCACTTAACTCAATCACACAACTCCGCAACATTTCTTCTAACACTTGAATTGCCCTCTTAGATTGGTCATTAGTTTGAGGGTGATAAGACTTACTAAAAGTAAGTTTTGACCCCAAATCCTCTTGCAAACTCTTATAAAACCTTAGAGTAAAATGGGGATCTCTATCGGAGATAATAGAAGCTAGAACTCCATGAAGACGTACAATCTCTGCCAACTTCTACAAAGAATAATTGGTACACACTACCAAGAAATACGTACTCTTCAAAAATCAATCTACTATAACCCAAATCAAATCCTTCTTTGATAGCGTCAAAGGCGAACCTGAAACAAAATCCATAGTTATCTATCATTTTCCACTTCTATTCAGGAATCGCAATCAGTTGCAACAAACCTGAAGGAAATTGATGTTCAACTTTCACCTTTTGACAAACTAAACATTGAGCCACAAAATCCGTAACATCATGCTTCAACCCTGGCCACCAATAAATCTCACGAAGATAATGATACATGTTACCACTACTGAGATGCATAGCATAAGGACTACTATGCGCCTCGGTAACGATCGATTGTCTTAAATTCACATCTTGTGGCACACACAATCTCCTCAAAAATTCAAGATACCTTCTACATCAACACCAAAGTCTCCCTTAACACCTTGCTCAACTTGACGAATCATTTTCAATAAATCTCTATCTAACGATTGTTTCTCCTTAATTTTTTAATAAAAAGATTCAACCCGATGAACTATATGAATAGATACAGATACATGATTATCTACCCAAAACACGTCAGAATGCTTAATTGAGCCAATCCAACCAAGAACATGTCTGGGCACCAAGTACCTAGCCCGTAGGCTAACATCCCTCCAAAACCATGCCTAGGCACCAAATGCCAAGCAATAGACTTTACATCCACCCCTAGAAACATGTCAGGATCACTATAAATATAACTCAGTAGTTTGCAACAAATATTGGATTCCAGTACATTTAGTGTATAATATCATCACATATCAATCCCATACAGTACGCAAAATAATCTATTGGCATGCTAATTGTATCCTATCATATGTTCATTAGGGTTCAATACATTTAACTGTATAACACTTTCCATTTCCATCCATTTTCTCACCATATCAATTGTAACTTTTAAGTTTGGGTTTAATATTACCAAAATACAGAATTCAAAAAAAATATTACCAAAATACACAAAATAATATCGTATAAACTTACCATGGCCAAACAGTAAGGATAGCAACAACAAGGACTAATCTACAATTATCTCTTTTCCTTGATTATCTACCGGTTCTTGATTTATACAGTAATTTATTTCAATTTATTAGTCTCAATTACATTACAACATCTAATTTGATGCATATGACCTCATATTAATATTTTTCACAATTAAACCCTAGACTAACATGTCAAATTCATAAACTTCCTTATTCAGTCCTCAAGTACTAAAATTTTACTATAAAACCTTATCGAATTTAACATCCTTTCAATCTAGCCCTTAATCTTAAAAATTATACAAAATCACTTTACAAAACGGTCCTATTTCATGATCAAGCTTCAAATTCAATCATAAACAACTAAAAATCTTCAAGAACATCACTGGAAAGTTTTTACAGCTTTAAAATTATTTCAAAATAGTCCCTGAGGTAGCTAGGTTAAGCTACAACGATCTTAAAACATAGAATTTACGAAAAAAAAAACTAACTAGATTTAGACTTGCATTCAAGAATGTATGCTTGGTCGAATTGCTTTGGCTATCAACAATGGAGTTTCGGTGGAAGAGAAACCAAATGAAAATGATTATGCTTTTTTTTTATATTTTTAAGTTTTATTTATTTTATTTTAACATTTATTTAATAAAAATCCATTTATAAATTTAACCGTAAATAATCCACTATCAATATAATGTCTAAATTGCCATATAAAATCATTCTATTATATTTTTTGCACTCATTTAGCCCTTTTAATCTAATAACAATTGACTTTTGTAGTTTTTACGATTTATTTCTTTTTTTTTCTTTAATTAGCTAACCAAATGTCAAAATTACCAGACCAAATTCAATATGACACCATAATGACCTCATAAATATTAAATAAATAATATTTAAGGACTCACGCATCAGAATTGTGGTTCTGAAACCACTATTTTCGATACCACTGAAAATAGGTTATTACAATGAACCAAACATAGAACCAAAAATGATTTATCACTTTTTATAACACCCCTAACCTATCTTCGTTGCTGAATTAGGGTTACAGAGCATTACAGTACAATCTGAATATTTAACTTATAATAAAACAATTATACAAAGTAATTGATAACATTCAATAACTTAATTTAACTATAGTATAAATACACTCACGGGCCTTAAACGAGCCTATGAGGCCCTAAAAATAGTTTGAAAACATTCAGGGATCATTTTGAAACAGAACAAAAAAATAGGAAAAATTGGAAAATAGGGGTCACACAACCGTGTGACATAGCCCAAATTGTGTGAGCATTTGAAGTATGAACATTAGTCAACTGGACTTTTTTCTTTAATAACCGGTCATGTTTTAATTATAGACTAATGTTTTTTAACATATTAAGCACGTTAGTTTTTCCGCCGTTAAGATCGGTTTCTGTAACTCTGAGTAACATGTTAATGTTTAAATATGTTTTTTTAAAATTAATGAGGAAGTTTTAATTGGACTTCAATTAAATTTGGCAACAATTAACTAGTGTTTTATAAATTAAAGAGAAGCTCACTACTGGTTTTCTGAAAAATACAACCAAAAGTGTTTTATGAATAAATTTTCTAAGGAGTCTGAATGGTATTTTGCTTTTGGGCCATTTCGGTGGCCAATGTGACATTTAGAATCTGGTCAAAACTTCTAGGTTGGGTTTGGGGTATTACATAAATAAGTTTCTCAACCCAATTCTAATTTCATTAAAGTTATGAAAATTTTACCGTAAATGAATCTATGAGGAAATATATTTAATTTTCATATGTAATGGATTAATAATGACCGATTAATTTAATTCTAGGTTTGAACTTCAATTATTCGATTAAATAATAATCCAAAAAACTTAAATTAATTCTCAATTCATTTCCATACTTTATCATTTCAATCTATTTTTGTTAATTCGATTCTTTATGAAATTCATTTTTGGTTTTAACGAGCTAGCAAAGGAATTGATTGAACATATATAATTAGGGCTCAAATGATTTATAATGAAGTTCCAACTTTTTTCTTATTAGTTATAAACTCATTTGGTCATGAAATCATTCCACTATAGTATTGTGACTGAGCTCTCCCTAATCACATACCATTACGAAAACTACTCGACCAATTCTCATCCAATGATCTTGTTATAAGTGTGTTACCCTCATAACATACCTTTAATCTCTTTGGGATAGATTCGTTCTCCTAATATAGTCTTATTTTATCTCATAATAACAATTACATCTTCATTTATGAAAAGCCAGTTACTATCAAATAGTAATCAAGTCATTTATCACAAAGACAAATAACTCGTGGCCATGTTTACTTTTCATCTATCATGTAATTTCAATGAGAAGATATCATTTACCCATTTCTTGGGTTATAAATTCCACTATTGTGAATGAAGTTACATACTGTAAAAGTCGTATACCCAACGCACCAGCTTTTGGTTTCTTATCTATTTAAACTCAGGTTTTTACTTACATCAAAGTATATGAGTCATGCATACATAGTCCATCATCCACTCAGGATTAGGATATGTCGCACTATGAATGTCACAAGTGAATAAATCCATAAACAGATTCAGGATCTATTCTAATTGGGTCATGGCCAATGTACTGTCTGTCCAGTCAGACACATCTATGTATCTATCTTCTAGGAGTCATCCACTTCGGTGCTCAAGAAAAAACACCTCCACAATTAAACTTGATAAACGACATACTAGTCTTTCAATCAATTTTCTCCTTTCTGATTTAGACTAAGGACATGTTTAGGTTCATCTACTAATATAAGTTGTCTTTTCATATTACGATTCGACACGTAATACCACTTAGTATTAATTAAACATTAGATAACTAGTGAGCCAATATTTTCTTTCATTTTGCTTTTCATGCAAAAACCATTAAGGACAATATAAAAAATGTATTAATGTAATTAATGGACATTATTGTTAAATCAATTTGTTCAAAAAATACAAGTGTACATAGACTAAAAGACTAAACTTAAGGCACCAGATCCAACAATTGGTTCTAATCTTGATGAATGATAGTTTAAGCCTGAGGATAACCAAAAGGATAATGCTATTCCAATTACAATTAGGCTTGTAATTGCTAGTACAACTGTTGCTAAAAAACCTAGGTTGATCAAACATATTAATGTAAAGGTAAATTGCATTAAAAAAAATTAAACTCCCTAAACAATAAGATAATTGTGCTCTGTGTTATGAAGCTGGCCTTCCTTTTCGTGGGACCTAATAAGCCTTTAGATTATTTTTTTAAAAGGGGAGATATATGCAATACTAGTGAATCTAAGTCAAGGGGAAGAGTTTTGATTACCTGCTTTGATAATCTAAGGACTTTTGAATGGTTCTTTTTTGGTTGATCTATACTTAAGTTTGGATGGTTAGATATTTAATATACTTATGTTGTTTTGATACTATGTTTTTCTTTTATTAATGTTATAATCTTTGTTGCATTAATGACTAGTTTTATAGCTATTGGATAAGCTTTTAAGGGGAGCATCATTCTAAAGACTTTGCATGATTACCTTCTTTGATATGATTTTATTGTTTTTAGTAAAAAATGTCAAATGAAGGAGAATGCTAGTTCCATTTAATCTATCAGTTGCAAGCCATTTGATCTATCAGTTGCTAACTCACTTTGCAAATGGATGTCATGCAAACTTGCCATGTATATTGACATATTTTTTTACTAAAAATTCTTGCCTTATTTATTACAACTCTTTAAAGATCAAGGTGGCAATTAACTGAATTGGATTATAATGAATATCAATTAAGAAAGGACATTATTTTAAGAGTCCTATGTGATTCACATACCATGTTTAAAGATATAATGTTGTTATAAAAGTTCAAATTGTGGAGGTCTCTACTTATTTTATACATTGTAGAAGATAATTGGAGCACAATTTTAGGGTATATTTCGTTCACACTAGTTGAGGATTACAACTAAAAATGTGTATATATTGAAGACTCGTTTTATGTGCTTGTGTATGAATCAGATAGAACGTTTGTACTATTCACTATAAGGAGTTTGTTTTTAGTGCAAAATACTTGTAAACAAACTATTTTGATGTTCAATTTGTAACTAAGCTTTTAAATGGAAAGTTTTAATGAGAGAGTTATCATAGTTGAAGTATATGAGTGAAGTTACAACCTGGTAAGTAAGGGGAATTTAAATTCGAATTACTATCTAGGTAAAGCCTCGTAGACATAGGAAAATGTTCCTAAGTAGGTAAACAATTCTTGTGGGGGAAATTCTAGCATGAGCTCTACTAAAAAAAAGCTTATAAAATGCTTTTACCAAAATATCTAATTATTTACCAATATTTTTAATAATTTACCAATAGTGGTCTTACCAATATTTCTAACACTTTACCAATATTACTAATGATTTATTGATAAATCTTTAAAAATATTGATAAATTGTTAGATATTTCAGTAAAAGCTTTTAGTAAGTTTTTTTTAGTGAAGCTCATGCTAGAAGTTCATTCTTGTGTCCATCTCTACTATTTTACTCTTTCAATTGTTTCTTTAATTTGCAACTTAACTTACAACTGACAAACAACTCAACACATACAAAATTTATATTTAAACCTTTCAAATTTGTTACAAAAGAGAAAGTTTAAATATGTTCCAAGCTCTTGTACTTTCATACAGTTGGAATTTAGTTCATCTACTGTTATTTCAAGGAATTTTGTACATTTATTTTTGGTATAAAAATGCAATTTGAATTGTTAGCACCGTTATTCAGATTAATTAAAATGACTTCTTTTTGTTACAATATCACATTAGTAAATTTATTAGAAGAATTTAATTAAAATTAACAATTGAATTTGAATTTTGAAATACGAAAGTAGATAGACTAAATTTATGAAAATAAAAATAGAAGCTAAAGCTGAATATGCAAAAAAAGAAAAACAAGGAATTGGAATATATTTTAACCAAAATAAAATAATCTCTCATTTTAATAATCTATAAAGGAAAAAAAAATCTAACGCCAACAGTTAAGAACGGGCTTGGAAGACAATTGGAAAGGGGGTTGGGGGGGGGGAGCTGAAGATCTTACGTGTAAATGGAGGGTGGCCGGCTTGCATTTTTAGTATTTTATATGTATTATATGTAATTAAAAATATAAGCAAAAATTTTACCGAGTGAGATTAATTATGAGAGATTGTACCTTTGTGGGGATGTTTCTGAAATTTGGGCCATCTTTCTTTCTCTCTCTGCCAGTGGGATCAAGGTTCAACCATTTTCATTGGCTGTGTTTCTTACTTCCCTTTGAACCATTTTTTATCGAGTCCATAATACCTGAGGATGATGAGGGTTACCTTACCATGAAAGAGGGAAATGGATGAAAAAGCTGATACTACTATTTACTATTACTAAAGCTGAACTCATGTTTTATAGCCTTTAAACCCAAAGCTGATCAATATAATCATCAAACCCTAACAACAAAAAACCAATCCTCCCCTTCTCTCCTCTCCATGATCTCTTAGCTTTCTTTTCTTTTCTGTTTCCTTTTTCGTCTTCTTTTTAAATAAAGACTGTTCAACTTTGCAGAGTCAGAAAATTAAAAATATATATTGCCTTGGTATCTTTGGGGTTATATTAAACTAGTTAATCGCTCGCACCAAGAAGAGAGCTCTACTCATGTTGGCCAATAACTCTTGTTCCTCACTTCCTTCCTCGGAGCCATTTTCGTGCTTAGAGAATGGCACTACTAATATCAATAAGAGGAAAAGAAGACCCGCAGGAACACCAGGTACGTATCATATCATATTCATATATATATAATATATATCCAACATTAAATTCATATATATAATTGTTTTTTTCATGATTGCTTTTCTTTGGGTCGTAATTAGAATGAATATGCATATAATATACATGGGGTTGGGGTTTGGGTTTGTTATGTAGATCCAGATGCGGAAGTGGTTTCTTTGTCGCCTAAAACGCTGCTAGAATCGGACCGATACGTGTGTGAGATCTGCAATCAAGGATTCCAGAGAGACCAAAACCTACAGATGCACAGGAGGCGGCACAAGGTTCCATGGAAGCTGCTGAAGAGGGAAACACCAGTGGTGAGGAAGCGGGTCTTCGTTTGCCCCGAGCCCACTTGCCTACACCACGACCCTTGCCATGCTCTCGGCGATTTGGTTGGGATAAAGAAGCACTTCAGGAGGAAACACAGCAACCACAAGCAATGGGTCTGCGATAAATGTTCTAAGGCCTACGCCGTTCAATCTGATTACAAGGCTCATCTTAAAACCTGCGGCACCAGAGGCCATTCTTGTGATTGCGGCAGAGTTTTTTCAAGGTTTCTTTTTTTGGTTTTCCTTTTCACATACACACACATACCATAATTAAATATCTCCATTCCTTTTTTTGTCCTCAAAAAAAGTAATCAACAGTGTTTTAGATCTATACTAAAATTTTGCCGGTGTTTTTGCATCTTTTGGTGGTACATATTCTGAAGCAAAAGAAGACTATGATTACATGTTGAATTCTCTCTCAACCTGGTCCCTTTTCTCATGACTTGAGTTTTGACTTGGAAAGCAAAAAAGCAAACAAAGAAAGAAAGAAAAATACTGTATATACATCACTTTGTTTTTTGACTGATGGAACTTTAATCCACTACTTAAAAACTTGTTTATAGGCAGCTCAACACATTTCCCGAAGATCAGTTCCCGTTGGTGGTGTGATTGTTCGTTTCAAAACCCCATAACACATCTTTATTTCATGTGACTGTATATGTCCTGAATGATTTGCTTTCAGTTTATCTTGTTTTTTTTAGTACATAAATTCTCTCCTACTATTTTTCTATGCAATTCATAGATTTCAGTGTTATTTTCTTTATTATATCAATTAATATTATATTTATATGTAAATGTATTATTAAATAGTACTTGAAAGGGTTTGATGATCTCCTCTTTTTCCTTGTTTCTTCACCAATAAAGACATACACATACTACTAGATGAAGCTATTTGAATAAATCTGACTCATTTTTATAATTGAGTTTTCCTTTCTATGTTTATAGAGTTGAGAGTTTTATTGAACATCAAGATGCTTGCCATATGGGGCGTGTAATACGGCCAGAATCACAAGGGGTGCAGTTGGCTTGCTTGTTACGAACAGCTTCAAGCCCCAGTCCCTCCAATGATACCCATTTCAGTACAGCTCCTTGCCCTTGGCCTAATTTGGCGTTACCAAAGACAAAGGATGCTATGTTCTTGAGCCCTACAAAAGATCATAATTCCCCTAAAAATGCGCACTCCCACAATTTGGAGCTTCAACTCTTGACCACATCAAATCCCAGTGAGGTCTCAGTTTCCCCCAAAAAACATGATAACCATTCAACCCACTTACAACTCTCAATCGGCTCGTCTGATATTGGGGACAAAGTTGAATATTCAATAGTTACTTGTACACACAAGGATGCAAGCAACAAATCAGGTCATCATGAGAAACAAGCACCCCAGCCGTTAAGATTGGCAATGGAGGAGAAAACTTATGCTGAAGAGGCAAGACAGGAGGCGAAAAGGCAGATTGAAATAGCTGAGCAAGAGTTTGCAAAGGCAAAGAGAATCCGGCAACAAGCACAAGCTGAGTTAGAAAAGGCTCAAGCCTTAAAGGATCATGCAATAAAGCAAATAAACTCCACCATCCTTCAAATTACTTGTCACGCTTGCCAGCACCAATTTCAAGCAAGAACACCACCCGAAGAGAACTCCCTTGTTGCGAGTTACATTTCATCAGCGGTAACAGAAGGTGAAATTGAAAACGATATTCAAACAAGTCTTACAAAGGCTACTAACACATAAACCCATCTAAACATATCGCACCTGTATTTCGTCAACTTATTTTTCTTTCTTTCATTCATATTCTATCTACTGATATACCAAAAATATAATATTGTTGTATTAATTTGATAAGGTTGGAGTTTGGTTAGTGGAGTGCTTTACCCTGGAATTTGTGTGATGTAATTTGTTCATTAATTTGATTACATTAATGGAAGTTATGTAGTGTTGGGTTTTGTTGGTAAAGTGTTGCAGGGTAATAATAAAGGTGATTCACAAGCCTAACTGTTGTTCATTAGGTTTTTTGCTACTCTCAACTATTACATTGGTTGGATTTGGATTTTGTGATTGGACTACTATTTGAAGATCTCTGTAGGAGTCAGCAAATGGAGGTGGCCTGGCCTGGCCTTGCAAGGCATTGAAGAATACTACTGACGAATGTGTAATATACAACCTAAAAGGTTTGATAAAAATCAGAACAAAATAAAAGCATGAGAGAGAGAGAGAGGAATCTGATGGTCCTTTTCCAACGGCTGCATGCATTTTGAGACTGCAATGGTCATCTCAAATAAATGGTAAATTCAAAAGCCACCATGTTTTTCAGTGCCACGGTTGTATTGGTTAATGACAGACTCAGTCGTCCCTCTCAACGCATCCAAACACGCAGACACAAACAAACTCCATTGATTATCTCTCTCTCTCTCTCTCTCTCTCTCGGGGCCATAGGGGTGGGGGGCAGTGGGTTGTTCAGAACAAGAGTACCATCTTTCCATTTAGGAAGAGACCACCCATTGCTTTTCAGGTCAGTCGGAAGATGATGATAATAATAATAATAATAAATAATTACTCAGGGTCCTATCGCTGTTATCTTATCTTTTTCACCATTTCAACCCCAAAAACAAAGCCGAACCGCATGGCTAAATAAAGCTGAAACCCTTTTCGATTATCTTACACTAGTAAGTAGCATTGTCTTTCTTCTCTTCTGACTCGCAATTATTTCTCTTTTGGCTTTTGCTGCAAAACAAATACTACTAATTTATTAGTAGTATACACGGCAGAGTTTGTTTAGTAGGAAGTTAATAGATGATCACCCAAAATTTAGCTTTAAAGCGTTGGCATTGCATGCGTAAGAAGCACAGCTTCATCAGTTTTCATACTGTATTTTGCGGAGGCAGGTAGGGACGGGTGTCTCCATCGGAATTTACTAGTACTTTTCTGCGTCGTAACCTTGTAGACACCATACCTTGTTTCTGCTCCTTACTCCATTTAATATCGACTTGGCCCAACTTGGAACTTCTTTGGAGCCACTCCATAAATTTTGAAACCAGCCGAAGCCTTGATCCAGGGGCCAGACCCAAGACCCAATTATAGTCTGAAAATATTTAGTTGTTTTTTGGGGCCGGAGACGAGTATTTTTTCTTTTTTCTATTATATTACATGTTTAGGGTTACTCGTTGACATTTTTAATAATGTCATTTTCAAATTTTAAACTTGAGTCTTTTTAAGAATAATGTCATTTTCAAATTTCAAACTTGAGTTTTTTTAAGAATGTAATCTGTCTTATTATTGCACCCAACACTTGTTAGTACTGTAAATGAGTATTACAATTAAGCTGTTAAATTTTTTAAAAGTGATGAAAGTTTTTTCATTTTAAGAGTTTTGTAATAAAGAGATTTGAGTTGGTATTACAAGATAATTAGAGACAAATTCATGTAAGAAAATGTTTAGATTTTTCGAAAAAGGAAACAACATTTTTTTAAATATTTTGATATAAAATCTATAAAAAATAATTTAAACTAAAATAAATATCAAATAACATCAACATATAAGGTCAGTTAAACCTAAGATATTAAGATTTCTAGAGCTTCAATCTTAGCATTTCAACCTAAGTTTTGTTTATTTTTTATATAAATATTTAATGAATATAATTTTACATAAATTTGTTCACTCGTATGCCATAATCTAGTTATGTATAAATTAAAAATAAACCAAATGTTGACATTTTATCAAATTTTAAAAATTTTGAATGCATCATATTAGGGGCAGTCGATCGGGTCGAATCGAATCAAGTGAAAAAATTGAGTTAATCGAGTTGATGAGCCTTATTTTATCATCCTAATTTGATTTTTTTAATCGAATAAAGTGAAATGAAATTCGAGTCGAATCAAATTGAGTGAAATTATTCGAGTTAAATTAAAAAATTGAACATGTCAAATTAAAATATTATTATAGTATAACTAATTCCATGTTAGAACACATAAATTTGAAACCATATATATTTAAAAACTTTTTCAGAGCAATATAACAAAAAAATACTTTAGTATAATAAACTTGAATCACTAATCAACTTATATAGGTCTAAAATTATTATTTTAGAAAATTTTTAACTTTCTTTATATATTCTTTAGATAATTTTTTTAAAAATTATAATTTTTTAAAAATATAAATTTTAGAATTTTTATAAATATTTTGAATTTTAAAAATTATTTTGATTTTTTTATAACTTTTGTTGAGAAAGACCAATTTGCTCATTTTCAAAATTAATAGGGACCAAAGAGGTATTTACATAAATTTCTTATTTGAATTATTCGAGTTATTCAAATTGTAAATTTCTAACTTGACTAGAACTCGAAATTTGAATTACTTATTCGAGTTAACTCGAATAACTCAATTCAATCAACTTAAAATTCGATTTTTATTTTATTTTTTAAATTGAATCATATAACTCATTATCAATGCACTAAAAAAACAAATTTACTTTTCATCACTTTTCTTTTGTGGCTTTTAACAGTCGTCATGAACAGTACCACTATTACTGACTTTGAATAAACATCATGGTAAGCCATTACGGTGACCTTTGTTGCGAAAAAGTAAAGAAAGTAACTGCTAATGATGTTTTAGAATGTCACGAAAAAAGGCACTTTTCGAACGCTTTAAAGATATTTTATGATGCTTTGAAACCTTGCCAATGAAAAATTTGGGGACATTAACCCCAGACCATATAACCTGCTAATATATTTGATCATACTCAAGGCATTATCTTATCAATTACACTATATAATTCAAACATTTAATATTTTCTTAGTATTAGAAATATTTATTTATATTTTTTTGAAAAGATTTGACTGGATTTTTATAGATTAAAACAAATAATATTAACAGTATTGAACTAAAGTCCATTAGCAGAAGCCTATTAAACAAAATAAAGAAAATAGGCCTAGATCGCTCAAAAATGGCCCATAACTTCATACTTAACCAAAACAAAAAAGAGGAAACCTAATCTTATCCTATACTAGTCAAATCGATAGTTGGATACTATTAGTCAGTGTCCATTCACATCACCGACCCAACTTTAATGATAGTAATTTTCAAAGTATCTTTTAAATTTCATGCTACCTATTTCCAAAGGAGTTTCATCTTCTCTTTTCTCTCAATCTGGTTGCCTTAGTTGAAGTTTCTCGAGTGCATGGTGAACGTAATCTGGAACTCCTCCCAACAGGTAATAGCTTTCTCCCCTCTTCAGAGCCTCTTTCGCAAGAACATGGGCATATCACTACATGAAAATAGACTTTTAGCAGCACTTTTTAAAACGCCGCTATAGGTAACGCCACAAAAAATTGCGGCGTTTGTTGGAAAAGCGCCGCTAAAAGCTATTACTTTTAGTGGCGCTTTTCTCACAAACGCTGTTAATTTTGTCAGATTTGCAATACATTTTTTTCACCAATATCCAGCCCTTCCTGCATTAAAATCCAACCAAATACAACAAATATAGTATAAAATGCAGCCAAAAACAGCAAATTTAGCATAAAAAATACAACCAAAAACATTAATTCTAAATGATACTTCAAATTTAACGAAAGATATATGATATAATTAATAAATAAAGTATAATTTAAAATATTCTTACAATAATGTTAAACGTGACAAAGTTAAAAACATTCTTACAATGAGAAAACTAATGTCTAAGATGACGGCTTTTGCGATTGCTGAAATATTTGCATCATTTACTGAAGTTGTAGCTAGAGGTCATCATACTTTTTGCTCTGCTCTGCTGCCATCGCTGCTACCTCTGCCTCCCTCGCTCGTGCCTCTGCCTCTCTCGCTGCTGCCGCTGCCTCCCTCTCTGCTGCCTTCGCTCTAAGTTGTTGCTAGAGTTCTTCATATTTTCGTTGAACCTCGGCAATTTGCTCAACCGTGTTCACTTGCATCTGAGCTATTTGGTCTCTTAACCTCTGAACTTCAGCTTGAGCTTGAATTCCGGAAGGCATGTATTGCTGGGAGCTGAATCCAAAATATTGGGTCGGGTAACACCAGATCCTTGAAATCGAACCCGACCGTACCTTTCAGGACCCAAAACTTTAGTGATAATTCTATTATCAATGTTCTCAAGATTAACAGAACTATCAGTCAAAGCAATCGCTTCATATTTCGCCTTATTCTCCTTTAGTTTTTCCTAAAAAATTAATTAAAGAGTTAGAAACGAAATATATAATAAAAAGGAATGCAACATAACTTAACATTATTTAAAACTACTAATGATGAATTGAATTAAACAATTATAATTAAACATTATAAATATTTAGAATAAATCAAATATTATTAAGTAAATATACCATAATTTCTCCAGCTTCGGATGTCATAGGAGATCCATCTTTCTTTCTATGCGTAATCTCAAAAAACTGAAGGCGTCCAACTTTTTGTCCAGATTTGACTTCCTACAATATAGTAGTAAAAATATTATTTAATAGTAGAAAGTTATTAATATTTGAAAGAATTAATAAATTCATAATACCTCGGCCTCAGCTACAGAAGCAAAACTTCTTGACCCTGCCATGTGCGTGAATTTTTGTTTTTGCCTGCTGCTTGTTCTAACTCGCTCACGATCCTACATAATGAAATTATTATTACGTATATAGTAAACACTATATATAAGAGTTTGGAAATACGTAATACCTCTCCTTTCTTTGAATTCCAGAATCTAACCGCATCTTCCCATTGGTACCTCAGCATTTCCGGCGGGACATTTCTCAATTTTTCCTCCAGGCTTATGTCTTTCTTAAAATATTATTTTTTTAAAGTGCTTTTATTGTCTCTCCATTTTTTACCCAATGCCTTCTTGATATAATCATCGGAGACCTCTAAAGAAAATCTCTCCTAAAAAAACACAAGTTTAGAATGTAAATATAAATGAAACTTAAACCAAAGTATTATAAATTACATTCACATTTTGTTACCTTAATATTAGCGAGAGCCTAATTTTTGTTGCTATCAGGCATGTGATGCCATGATTCATAGTTAATGGACAACATATTGGCATTTCGTGCTAAAATACCCAAATAGCCTGCTAAAAGTCGAGCTTCAGATCCAACAGGCTGACCATGAGTATTTCTACTTACTTTGACACGCTCGACAGGATCTAAGTCGTATAAATCTCTAAGCAGCGTACGTCCTCGAACTCTGTGCGTCCCACCACTTTCAGCTGAAAAATGATATACTATAATTATATTAAAATTGACAAATAAATCAATAATAAAAGTCAACACATGTAAAATGAACTTAACATTACTTTGAAATTCTTCAGGCTCGTCAAGTGTCTCCGGCACATTCGAAGATCCAACTACTGTCTGCTGTTCACTATTTCCTTCTTCCGAATTTGGAGTATTCTGGACAATACTTAAATCTCGTAATCTTCTTCTACGCATTTTTCCTGCAATACACATAAAATAGTTAAAGTTTTAGTAACAAATTACAACAATAATAGTACATATAAAATAGTTAAATTATATAACATGACCAAGATTAAAATTATAATATTACATATAATTAAAAAATTGTAAAATCTTACTACATCATTATTCGTAAATATCTTCATCCACATCATGTCGAACCCATTGGTGTTGTGTACTAGTACTAGGGATATTTTCATCTAAGTTTTGTTCTGGAAAAGGTAATGTTTTTGATCTTTCGACGATGTCATCTCTACTTCCATTACCCATGTCAAACAAGTCTCTAGGGGTGTTCCGGAGTACAACATACCAATCCTCATCAGTTGGATCTTTCGAATAAAAAACTTGTTTCACTTGAGACGAAAATATATATGGCTCGTCCATCAATTGTTGTCCAGTGTGAATCAAGCGAGATAAATTCACCATTGTAAAACCAAATTGATCTTTTTTAATTCCTCGAGTAGTATTAACATCAGCCCAATCACACCGAAATAAGACAACTTTCCATCTGCCATAGTAATCCAACTCAATAATGTCGGTAAGAAGTCCGTAATACTCCACATTACCCTCAATCGGATTACTGTCCCTAGCACTAGCATAACTTGTAATTGAAGAATTAACAATAACTCCACAATTTTGAGTTCTCCTCATTCTCTCTCGATACTTTGTATGAAATTTGTATCCATTGATGAGGAATGCACTATATCTTTTTATTACTCTGTTCGGACCTTGGGAAAGCCATTTAACTTCGTCATTGACGTCCTTCCCACTCCAAACCTATTGAATCGAAAGTAAATTGAATAATTATAAATGTATTATGTAAAAACATTCTTATTTGATTAACTAAATTTCGTGATTATATGTAACTTATTAACTTTAGTTACATACCGTTCGGCTTAACCATTCATGAAAAGATTCTGTGAATAACTTATTAATCTCTCGATGTTGTAATCTTCGAGAGCGTGCACGGGATCTCAAAATTTGTTTGTACTCACTATGTTAAAAACAAGTTTAATTGGTTAGAAGATAAACAAATCAAAACGACGAATATATGAGGAAATTTTAGAACTTACTTGCGTAACGGTTCAACTAAATCGTGGTGAAAAAGTACATATCGATGTGCTTGTATCCACGATATATCATCTAATTCTGCAATTTCAACTTTGCCGATTGGTTCTCCATAACTTTGGAATAAATAAGTTTCGGCCAAGTTATGATCATTGAGCCCAGCATTTCTACTGGGTCTATTTAATCGTGTTTCAACATCTTCTAAATATCTAGAACAGAAGGTCATGCACTCCTCTGCCAAGTAGCCTTCAGCAATTAATCCTTCTGGATAACGCTTATTGCGACAATATGACTTCAATTTCTTAGGAACCTAAACACGATATACAATATTTATCAAAAGCTGTAACTAAATGTATAGAGGTGAATGAATGAATACTTGAGAAATAAATTAGCACATTTCTATAGGATACATCCATCGATAAAAAATCGGTCCACCGACTATTGCTTCGTGAGGGAGATGGATTACCAAGTGCACCATAATAGTGAAGAAAGAAGGTGGAAAGATCTGCTCCAAATTGTATAAAGTCAAAGCCGCTCGATCTTGTACTTTCTCAAGTTCTTCAACATCCAAAACTTTGCCACAAATAGCTTTCATTATATTGGATAATTCAATTATACAGGATGTTACATTTTTTGACATACAGCACGTAAAGCAATTGGGAGTAAATCTTGCATCAAGATGTGGTAATCATGTGATTTTAATGAATATAATCTTCAATCTTTGAGACTCACATATCGAGATATATTTGACCCATACGCATCTGGGACATTTATATCCTCCAACACCATACAGAACACTTCTTTCTCTTCCATTGACATTGAAAAAATAGAATGCGACAACTGATATTTCCCATTCGGAAGTACTTGAGGATGAAGATCACGCCGAATTCTCATGTCAACTAAATCAAGTCGGCTTTGAAGATTGTCTTTTGATTTTCGATCGACATTCAAAATTGTCCCAATTATGTTCTCGTAGACATTCTTCTCAATATGCATGACATCAAGATTGTGGCGTAAAATGTTGTGCTCCCAATAAGGCAACTAAAAAAAATACTCCTTTTTTTCCACAAGTCCGCCTCATTAGGATCATCCTCTCCATCAGATTCATCATCAGATTCATCCCTCGATCTTCTCTTTGTTTGCGTGTTAGGTGGTTGATTCATCTTCCCATAACTAAAATTAATATTTTTTAACATAAACAAGATTTCAGATCCAATGGTTTGCTCAGGAGCTCCTCTGTACTCTTTAGTACCGTTAAATAGAGTCCTCTAAAATCTAAATTTATGATTTCCATCTAACCACCGACGATGGCCCATGTAAGAGAACTTCTTCCCATTGTACAACCACTTCGAACAAGTTTGTGCAGCACAACAAGGATGAGCATAACGTCCTTTAATACTCCAACCTAATAAATTAGCATAAGCCGGGAAATCATTAATTGTCCACAACAAAGCTGCACGTAAATTAAAGTTCTCCTTTCTCAATACATCATACGTCTCAACACCTGACCATAATTGTTTTAACTCTTCAATAAGTGGCTGCAAATAGATGTCAATATCATTTTTGGGACCTTTCTCTCCAGGGATAATCATTGATAAAATAAATGAAGATTGCTTCATGCAAATCCATGGAGGCAAATTGTAAGGAACAAGCACTACAGGCCAAGTACTGTACGAAGTACTCATGATTTTAAATGGATTAAAGCCGTCAGCTGCTAGCCCCAGCCTCACATTCCGAGGATCACTTACAAAACTTGGAAATTTACTGTCAAATGATTTCCAAGCTAAAGAATCTACAGGATGTCTTAATAATCCATCATCGGTCCGTTGATCATTATGCCACCTCATAGATTCGGCTGTCTTTGAGGACATGAAAAGCCTTTGAAGTCTTGGTATTAGGGGAAAATATCGCAAGACGTTGACTGGCTTCTTTCTTAACTGTGCCCCACATTCATCCGTATTCACATCTTCTATATTACTATTCATCCAACGAGACTTACCGCAAACATGACAAGACTGTTGGTTTTTTTGATCACCCTAGTACAACATGCAATCATTTGGGCAACTATAAATTTTATCGTACCCAAGGCCTTAATCTTTTATTAGTCTCTTCATATCTTGACAAGACAGGAGAATTTTTGCAAACGGAAACATCTCTCTCAGAAACTCTAGCAGCATTGTAAAAGAGTTTCCGGTCCACCCTCCCAAACATTTTAAGTGAAATAGACGAATGCAGAAGGACAATTTCGAATATTTTGATCCCTCGTAAAGTTTTTCATTCATTTCATTAAGTAAATTGTAGAACTTCGCCACTTCTTCATTTGGCTCCTCATCAGGTGCACTTGTTCCCGTTTCGCAAAAAACATTTCCACCAATATTACAATCATCGGATGCAATAAAGTCAGGTGGAAACGATTGCTCACCATGACTATGCATATTAAATGCATCCCGCAATAAAGTCAGGTGGAAACGATTGCTCACCATGACTATGCATATTAAATGCATCCCGCAACATATCTTCCATGTCATCTTGTCTAACATAATAATGGTAATCAGTATCAGGATAAGTCAGATTAATCGTTGAAGAAGTTCCATTAGATGTACACTCTCTATGGAAAATCCATTTTTTATACCCCCGAATAAAGCCATCAACAATTAGATGTTCGTAGACAACTTCATGAAAACGCCAGTTGATGTTGCCACACTTCTTACACGGGCAAAGAATCATATTCTCTTGGCTTGCATTTTGAAATGCAAAATTTAGAAAAGTTTGTACTCCATTTTGATAGGCATTGCTTACCCTTGACAATTTCATCCAACTCCTATCCATTTCGTAGTTCTTGAAATCTAAAGTTGACAACATATTATAGTTACTTAAATGTTCTCAATTGATTTAAATCATGTCATTATACTAAATATCAAACCTCTAATGGGTATAAACTAATTCAGGCAAGTTGCGGGATTTTCAAGTATAGATTTGTGTATTATGTAAGTTAAGTAAGTTTCGTAATCTAGTTATGTAAATTATGATATCAAATATATTTAAGTATTATGTAAGTTATGATATGATATATATTTATGTAAGTTATATATTTATCTAAGTTATATAAGTTATATAAGTTATGTAAGTTATATAAGTTATATAAGTTATATATTTATCTAAGTTATATAAGTTATATAAGTTATATAAGTTATGTAAGTTATATAAGTTATATAAGTTATATATTTATCTAAGTTATATAAGTTATGTAAGTTATGTAAGTTATATATTTATCTAAGTTATATAAGTTATGTAAGTTATATAAGTTATATATTTATCTAAGTTATATAAGTTATGTAAGTTATATATTTATCTAAGTTATATAAGTTATGTAAGTTATATAATTTATATATTTATCTAAGTTATATAAGTTATGTAAGTTTTGTAAGTTATGTTAAATATTTATCAAATATATTTATGTATTATGTAAGTTTTTTATTTGACGATGTGGAAAATCACATGGATAATACATATCAAGCATCAAGTATCTACAGGTAAGTTGCGAATTAAATAATATTTATAAAAATTATTTTAATTAAATAATATTGAAAAAAATTATTTTAATTAAATAATATACATGTCGTTCGTTTTTATTTGACAAATCACATGTGCAATTAAAATAGTCCACAATTAATTTAATTTATGTTTTACAAGTCATCTTTTCTTAAGTACATGTTAAACCACTGTGTGGACATCCGTATTTAGCTTAAAAGGTATGATTTATTTTGAATAAAAAGTTTAACTTAAATGATAAAACGGACGATAATATTTGTGATAAAACGAGCAATAATATTTGTGATAAAACAGACGAGAATATTTCAATAATAATTTAAATTGAAGTTAAAAACTATATAAAATATTTTATTAAATATTTGTATATTAGATGAGACATATTATATTAATAAATAAATTTATTAAAACTCGTGATAGAAATATTTGTATATTAGATGGGACATATTATATCAATAAATAAATTTATTAAAAATCGTGATAGAAATATAGAAATATTAAATCACAAATTACGAAAATATGGTAGAAAAAATTCACGTGGCAAGCATACATGTCGAGAGGTATAATATTATTAAAGGTTGCAAATTGAGCAGAAATGATCCCTTTTACAGTATTATTGTAAGTAAGAACATACGCATTGGAACCAATAGCAAAGAGATCCCAAAGATAAGCAGAATAAGCAAATTAAAAAAAATTAAAGACAGCATAACAAGTCTCTAAGGATAAACAGCATAAGCAAATTAAAAAAATAATCAAAGGACAGACTTGAAATAAGTTAAAAACATGATCCATTAATGATCCATTAAAAATTAATCTTATGATAAACAAGAATGGCAATTTAAAAAAAAAAGAAAATAAAAGAGTAGCTAACCTTCTCGTTATCTAGGCTTTGTATTTGAGTAGTATTTGTACTTTGTATTTGGTTTCTTAGATCTCGAGTGGTAACTAATAGAGCAGTTGAAAGCTTAGGCTCTTTTTGCTATTGCTAATCCAATCTTGCCCAATCCAACAATTCCAACTAATTACAATTATTACAAACATGATTAATTATTCAGCATATAGCTATCCAAATGAAGAAGAAGAAGCTGACCTGAAGATAATCTTTTAGTACAGCGACCAAATTGATTCAGACTTCCTCTACTAGAGTGCTGTCATCTACATCTATATCATTCTCCACACCTTTCTCACCCAGTTTGAAGCAGTTGGCAAATCTGTTATAAAAAAACAGATTAAAAAAGAAAAAAGCAATTGTTACTTATAAACGCAAAAAGCAAAAAGCAAAAAGCAAATCTATAAACCTTTTTTTATTATTAATTTTAAAACTTGCATGTTTTGATGGTTAATTATTTGAGTTACTTTGACATTTGGCATTTAAATTTATTGTTTGATAAGATTTGGAGTGTCACAAAATGATTCCTTCCCACACCAAGAGTTAACTTGTACTTAAAAACATGGATAATGAGAAAATAACAAGGTAAATCTCTCAACCTTGAAAAGGAAATAAATAAGGTAAATTGCTCAAAATTTAAAAAGAAGTAACATAGTAAAATTTATTAAACTAATAAAATATCTATTCTTTATAATGGTGAAGTACGTCAAATATTTATAAACTTTTAAAAAATAATTAAAAATCTCCAAAATAAAGATAAAATTCTAAATTAAACTAAGATAAACATCTAAAGCTACTTATTTTATGCCATTATTAGTTCTCGAAATCTTTATCTTAACATTAAACTGTGTGGAAACCATGTTATGAAAGGGTAAAAGCACAAAAGCACTTGGAGCAGAATTAACCCAATAAATCACTTGGTTTAACGATTAGGGCAAAATTAGAAATTTTACAATTTTAACATATAAAATAAGGACATAATTGAAAATTCTAGAGATCTCTTCATATTTTCTCAGCCAAAAAGCCATAGGAGGTCTGGAGAAAGTTGTTTTTTCATATTTTTACATCATGTGAGTTTAATTCTTGCTTTTTCTTGATAATTTTTATGTTTTTATGACTTTTACAATTAGGTCCACTTATAGAATTCATTAGTTTTTGATTTGGTGGGTGAAATTGGAAGTTACCCTGGCTGATTAAGGAAATTTTATAATTAATTATTTTTAAATTTAAGTTCTAATTTCATATTAAGGTGGTTTTATTAAGTGATTTTGATATAAAATGGTATTTAGGACTTAATTGTGAAAAAGTTATGAATTAGAGGCTGGTGTTGAAATTCAGAATATCAAAGGTTGTGAAATAGTTTATAATGATAAAATAAAGTGTTAATTGAGAAAAAATCGTTCAATTGATGGGTGAATTGAGCAGGGACTAAATTGTAAAAATTATAAATTTTAGGGTAAAAGTGCAATTTCAAAAATTGAAGAGTATAAATTATGAAGTGAAATAGAAATGAAATAAATGCTAATAAGTGAAAATAATTTACATTATAGATCAAGAATCCAAAGAAGAATGAGGAAAAGAAAAAGTTACAGAATAGTCCCTAAATTTTAATATCTTCTACAAATTAGCCGGGTAAGTTCATATGGTTGAACTTACATATTTATTTGTGAATGATTGAATGATATAATGTGTTATTAAATGTGAATTTGTTGTGGGATTGTGAAAAATTATATAAAATGAAAGAATAAATGTGGAAATTCAAATTAGGAAAAACGTAGGATTGAGTACGTTTGTATTATGACATGTGATGAATTGACGGATAAGACCATGGTTTATCCATGGAAAAGTGTGAAACGTAGGTATGGTATTAACTATACTGACTTGTGAAATGTAGGTATGGTATTAACCATACTGAGTTGTGAAATGTAGGTATGGTATTTCAATGAGGAAAACCATACTGAGTTGTGAATCGTGGCACTGAGCAACGACGTACTCAATTTCGTAAGATGTTTCCTAATTTGATAATAAGTATTATATGAGGTGTGAACTAAAATGAAAAAGAACTGTATAGTTGCTAATGTTGAGCTCAACTATGTGAAGTATTATAACAGTGGTTGTGAATGGTAGGGAACTTTAGTAAATGTTTTGTTATTGTTTGGAAATATTATGTTTGGTAAGCATTACTTTTAAACCTATGAACTTACTAAGCTTCAATAAGCTTACTTGTGTGTGTTCGATATTTTTATATAGATTGAATAAAAGGGAAGTTGGTAGTTCGAATCATCACAACAAAGCTCACTATCCAGATCAATTCTGGTTAATTTTGTTTTATGTTTAAATATTTATATGGCACGTATAGAGTTTAAATGAAATGAGGTAAAGATGTTATAAACTAGTTAACAATATTTTGTACTAAAACAGTTTTTGGTTAGTAGCAGTAGTTCGACTTTGAAATTCACCAAAAATTGTGGAAATTGAATTAGAGGTTGAATAAAATATTAAATTAAAGCCTATTGAGTCTAGTTTTACATAGAAGAAATTGTGTAAGTAAAATAAATTCATATTATGGGATATTTTAATTTTTGTAAGACAAGGTCAGAATGATTTCGGGTTCCCTTATTTTGATTTGGGAAAATCATTAAAAATTGTACAAAAATAATTATGGGTTATAATTTATATTCTTAAAATGTCTATTTTCAAAATAAATAAACGGAAACATCATTTGGATCCCGTATGATGAGATAATTAATTTTTAGTGAATAGGGGTCGGAACTATCAAATAGCAAAACAGGGGAGACTTTAAAGAATAAACTGTACTTATTGGCTAGACCAAAAATTTTGAAAATTTTATGGTAAGAAGATATGTGAGTCTAGTTTTAGGGAAAATTAGAGGATCTTAATTTGGAGTTCTGTAACTCAAGATATAAATAATTTAGTGACTGTGACTTGAGTGGACAGCTTTGATATGAACATAAGTAAATAATGGAATTATGTGTAATTATTTTGTTAAACTCCGGTAACATCCTGTAACCTGTTTTGGTAATGGATGTAGGTTAGGGGTATTACAGAGACAAAAGGTGTTGCTATTTTAAGAAGTTAGATCACGTTAAAGCATATTGTTATAAACTACGAAATAAAAAGGTTGCTAAGAGCAATGTGGAAGATGTAGCTGGTGCTACTTTGGCCGACGAAGGGGGTAATGATTTCTTATTAGTGTCAACGAGCGAAAGCTCCAAGCTTACGTTTGAGTGGATCCTAGATTCAGGATGTTCTTTCCACATGTGTCTCAATAGAGAATGGTTCTCCACATATAGTTCACTTGAAGGAGTTGTGCGTATGAGAAACAGCTCATTCAGTAAGGTAATCGATATTGGTACTGCTAAAATTAGGATGTATGATGGGACGATCAGAACACTGCCAGATGTCAGGTATATACCTGATTTACGAAAGAATCTAATCTCCTAGAGTACTTTAGACTCAAAAGCTTGCAGGATCAACATCGAGTCAAGTAGCATTAAGATATCTCGTGGGGCTCTCATTTTGATGAAAGGTAAAAGGATTGACAATCTTTATATTATGGAATGTTCTATAGTGACCGATGAAATTGAACGCCCCTCGTCTATTACGGAGTCGAATTCAACTCGTTTGGAGTAGAAGCAACTTGGTCGTAGGGGGAAAAAAGGTATGGCCTCTTCGTTGGAGAGAGGTTCTCTTTTGGATGTAAGTTTTGAAAAGTTAGAGCACTATGTTCCTGAAAATTAAACCTGGGTTGGTTTTGATTTGGCAGTGCACAAGTTGAGGGCTAGAAGTCTTCTAGTTTCTAAGTACAGATTCGACTTAGTTAATTCCCTGCATAGTTCAAGATAGGCCCGTGCCGGACTTTGGCAAAGATGGCTTTGTGAAAATACGAGTCAAGGTGGAGATTTGTTTAGTATGCCACGTATTTCAGTCAAATTTGAAAGATAATCTCCCAATTAAACTGTATATTTGTTTCACTAGAACTCTAATTAGTCTATATTATTTTATTATTATTTGACCTATGAATTTAGCCTAGAAATAGGCTCTTTTACTATAACAACTCGATTTTGGGGCTAGTCGAAACTGTGGTTCCGAGACCACAAATCTGAAGTCAAAAAAATTATTTTATTATTATTTTGGAGTCATAGCATGTTATTAGTATTGTATGAAAAATTTGGTGAGTTAATTTTTACATTTGTGAGCCCAATTGTGAAAAAGGAGTAAATCGCATAAAGTGCAAAATTCTTAATTGATAGCTAAGGGTGTTAAATTGTTAAGAATATAAATTTTGGGGTCTTTAAAGGGCAAAAAGACCCTTAGATCTTAGCTTGGCGCCATGGGAGATAAAAATGTTGAAAAGTCAACATTAGGTAATTAGATGACATAATGTGTAATAAAATAATGCCTAAGCCTAGCTATCATCTTTTCTTTCATTCTTTCTTCATTACCATCGATTTTTCAGTGATTCTTGGGGGTTTTGAGCTTCAAAAATTTCAGCAACTTATTCCTCTTGTAAGTAGGTGATTCACATACTTTTTGTTGATGATTTTTGTATTTTTGGACCCCTTGAAGCATGAGCTTTCAAATGAAGGGTCTATTTTGCAAAATGGTTGAAAGTCTAAGGTTTTTCCATGAGAGTAAATAGGTTGTTTTCTAAAATTTTATAGAATAATATGAGTCTTGGTTGTGAAATAAACAACTTTTGTTAAGGGATTTCTAATGAAAACCCTAATTGGACCATTTTGTAAAAGTTGGTAAAATAGATAGTAATGTTGTGAAATATTGGAAATTTAGGGTTGTCACAAGAGAGATAAATGGTAGGTTAGACTTGGATGATAAGGAAATTTGATAAAAATCAATTTTCGGACCTAGGGGTAAAATGATTATTTTGTAAAAGTCTAGGGGCAAAATAGTCATTTTGCCCAAATATAGATTTATTGAATGCCTAGATTGATAAAATGATTAAATGTGTGAATTTTGTTATTATAGATCAAGAAATTCAAAATCTAAACTTAGACCGGGGGAAGGCTCAGCAAATTGATTAGACCGACTAGTCGCCATAGTTTGTAACCCGAGGTAAGTTGTATGCAAATAACACAAATACATTGTCATTACATGTGTTGAATTGATTTAGCATGAATTGCTTGATTGTGGAAATGAGAATGCATGAAGACAATTGAGATAGTAACATTTTCGGTTGAACCATAGGAAATAAATCGGATATTCATGCCATGACATATGGGTTATTGTGAGCTAGTGTAAGACCATGTCTGGGACATGGCATCGACATTGAGACGAGAGCTAGTGTAAGACATATCTGGGACATGCATCGGCCTTGAGATGTAAGCCAGTGCAAGACATGTCTGGGACATGGCATCGACTACGAGATGAGCCAGTGTAAAACCATGTCTAGGACATGGCATCGGCATCCTGCCCCATGTTTGAGGCTTAATGAATATCCAGTAGTATTCTGAATGGTTCAACGGTGAGAGTTATGGATTAAGATCATGAGAAAAGTATAATTGTGTTGTGAGTAATACAGGTACCTATTCGTTATATATATAATATGAGAGTTCGATATATGCTATATGATGGGTATTGGATAGTGATGAGTAAGTTATGCTTATACCTTCTTTTGTATTAAGAGCATGTTGTTAAATGGTAAAGTTGTTGTTATATATTTGTATGCTTCTTACTAAGCTTTATGCTTACCCCCTCTCTTCTCTATTTCCTTATAGTGTCACCTATATAGATTGAGAATTCAACGGACATCGGAGGCTACGGTCACACTATCATCCGGAGTACTTGGTATAGTTATAATCCTTGTTTTGTATATGGCATGTATAAGACTAGACTTTAATGTTATGTGTCATTGAGAAATAGCCAAATGTGTTGGCTTAGGATGAATACCTTTAATTTTGTATAAGGCTATGGATAATGGTCAATATTCATTTTGATATTTATAAATCAAAGATGATATTTTCATGGATGAGTAAATTGCACAAATGAAATGTTGTCCATTGTGGCTATTTTGGCTATGTGATGTACCCTTGTTGTGGCATAGAGTGGTTTTATGCAAGTTATGTATGAAAGGGTGATAAAGAGGCTTGGTAAATAGCCTCATTTTGTCCACACGGGTAGGCACACAGCCGTGTGTCTAGACCGTGTGTGACACATGGCTCGCCACATGGGCGTGTGATCCGACCATGTGTCCCCTACACATAAAATTTGCAAGTCAGTATGCATGATAGTAAACATACGGGTAGAGACACGACCGTGTGTCTCAGCCGTCTGAAGGGCACGGCCTAGCACACGGGTGTGTGCCTTGGCGTGTGAGTCTTAAGAATTGCTGACGTCAGAAACAGAATATCTAAGTTTTTGCACACGGGCAAGGACATGAGTGTGTCATGACCGTGTGAAGAACAAGGTCTAGGGACATGGGCGTGTGCCAGGCCGTGTGAAAACCCGTGTAGGTGTGAATTTAGAATTTATTCTACACAGGTAGAGGACACGGGCGTGTCCCTGTATTGCTTAGGCTGTGTGAGCCACATGGGCCAATAGCACGACCACGTCGAATTAGTCACACGGGCGTGTTGCCCCTCCCACACGGGCGTGTGCCTTTGTGTCTAGTAATATTTTTTCGAGTTTGTGGGAAGATTCGAATCATTCCCGAATGATTTTAAATATATGATTGGAGCTTCGTAGGCCTTTGTTATTAAGTTCTTGATAAAGATCGAAAAGTTTTAAATTTGACAAAATTTTGGTGACTCGAAAATCTGAGATGTATGTGTTCAAGTTAGGTAACACCTTCCGTCCCGGCGTGGGGTACGGGTGTAGGGTGTTACATTTACAACATTAGAAAATACACTCATTAAAGATTATAACTCATAACACTTTTAGAGAATTTTGTGTTTACGTTTTGAGAGTTATTTATTTTCAGGTTATAAGGTTTAGTTTTTTTTATCTCCATCTTTTGTACTTTCCGTTCTTTTGCCATTATAGTAAAATTATCTTTGTCCGTAGTTTTTTATCCTCTTTAGAGGGGTTTTTCACATTAAATTTGTGTATTCAATTTATTAAAATTTTCTGCTATTTTTTCCTTATTATCTACTTAATCGAGTCAATTCCCAACAAAAATAAAAAATACATGAAAACCATTCTTTTTGAAAAAAAACTATTATTGTAAGAGTGCTTTTATCTTTTTAATATTTTATGTAAAATCTATAAAAAAATAATTTCAACCAAAATACATATTGGGTAAAAACATATAATAAGACTTGAACCTAAAACATGGAAGCCTTTAAAGCTTCATCCTTAGAATTTAAACAAAATTCCTATTTATTTTTTATATAAGGTTTTTTTTCACCATGTGCCATAATGTAATTATGTATAAATTAATAATGAACCATATGTTGTCATTTCATCTGTAACGACTCAATTTTAGTCGTTGTCGAAAAATTCAATGTCCAGATCAGATTCTTTAAAACAAGTTTATTCAAGAATTTTAATGGAGGAATACTTCTGACATTTGAAGTTATAGTATCAATTAACCAAGTGATTAAGTTAGAAAAGTTGCTCATTACAATACAGGGACTTAATTGGATGTTAATTGTAACACCCTTACTTGACTTGTTAGCTGCATTCAGGTACGAAGTGTCACAACTGAATTGGGTTGATGTACACACTTAAGACTCACTATTTAAAATCATATTGTATTGCCTATTTATTTAAAGAAAAATCTTTACAACAAAGATACTCATTTTAATCCAAAAGTTCACTGTCCCAACTTCAGACTCTAAGGGAATTTCATAATTACAATGAAATGAACTCCAACGAAAAACCTCACATAGTACCCCTTCCTATGTGCATGAAACCGTATCGACATTTAATTCTTAAATTAACTTAGTCTGGCTTAATATTTCCTCCAGTGCCTTGGAACACATATCCTGTAACTACAGTTCGAACCTTTGTAAGTCCGAATGAACTTAGTGAGTTTCTACATTACACAAAAATAGACCCCATCTTATAAAGATTTAAATAGAAAAACTAAATATAAATAACTCTATGCTTGTGTGAGTAAATTTCTCTTAAACTTGATGTAGTGGGCTTTGATTTATTTCTGATCCTATCCATTAGCTAATAGATCATCAGGCAATTTCCTTCTAGGTAATCCCAACAACCTTCGATCAATCTTGATAGTTTCTTGTATGTCTCGCATCTCTGCAGACTTTGTCCTTTCCTTTACGTATTTTCTTTCTTCCACTTATCCTCAAGGTGGATTCTTTTTTCCACCATGTACTTATGAGGTAGTCCTTAGATCTACCCTCCTAAAGGTCCTTCTGTATGTTCCCATTTGGTGATCATTTCAAATTTTTTTAGTCCATGATGAAGTACTTATCTTACTATAGCCTCGAAGGATTTGCTAACATTCCATCTGTTGAGATAACTATTGAGGTCCCCTGCCACTTTGGCGGATCAAGTTCCATTTGAGACGAGTAGCGGTTGGATTACTTCCTTATAATTTGCCTTGTTTAGGAAACCATGCTCATAAGTATGACATGTCCGTCTATTGTGAACCACTTTAACCTTCAATACCTAGTGATCATCTGTGTTCATTCCATTTTGTTGGTTCCTTACAGAACTAGGCATTAGCTGGTATTTTCTTAGTAGTTTTCTCCTTGAAGAGAAATAGTCTTTACAGACATATTTGTCACATGGTGTATTATTCTTTGTCAATAGGTTCTAACTAACCCCTCTTTTCCTTATAGACCCACTGGTGTACTTTATGTTCAATCTCTAGCTTATAGGGTGTCTCTGAACACCCACTAGCGAATCTTAATGAGGGATCCATATATGCGATTCTTGGTTAAACCATATTTCATTTGCCTATAGACCAGGCGTTACTTGTGAGTCATATCTCGTTACCATTTCTTGTTGTGTTACCATGACTACTATTCTAGTAGTCTTTTCCCACTTCCATTATGTTTCCCATTCATTGGTGAATTCCTTCAACCTATTGGCTAACTATTGCGTGTCTATACTTCTATTTTCCCTCTAAGTACTTGTTCCTTGATTGCAGAATTTCCCACTATTGCTGCCTTGATTGACCACCCGTGTTTACTGTCCCGGTGGACTACATCATGTTTACTATCCTAGCGGACTACCCTATGTTTACTATCCCAACGGATGCTACTGGTTGCCTTAATCGAGCTAGGGTCATACACTTTAAACCTCTTGGAGGTGATACCTCGAAGTACCCTACTGTTGTCACGGTGTTGCCCCATAGAGCCTTCTAACCACCATCGCGGTGATACTCTATAGAACCTAAATACTGTCGTCATAGTGTCGCCCCAAATGAGCAATCAATAGAATTCCTTTTCACATTTTAACTTGATACTCAAACACCAAAGTGTCCCTCCTATAAGGCCTAGAGCTTCGCACATCACGGTTTGCTTCCAGCAATCTCGAATGGCGAAATCTTAACAGAATTTCAATTTCAATTTCCCTTTTTCACCTATTCCTCCATTTCTCCATTCCTAACCTTAAGGCTCGAACACCGTTAATGTTCCTTTCACAAGGCCTGGAGCTTCGCTAATCACAGGTGCACTCAGCAACACCGTATGGCGGTATCTAATAGAAGCACCTATTTTTCCCAATCTTATCTTCGTCTAACCCATCAATGATCCCCTTTCACATACTACCATTGTAAACATGAAATTTATGCATTGCATAGATGAAGTACCATGGAATCATAGTTAATTCATGCATATTGAACTAAAGTAATATATAAGCATATACCTAGTTGACATGAAACATACTTAGCATCCTAGGAATGGAGTACAGAAACTTACCTGATGCTTCTTCGTCTTATCAACTTAGCTTTTCGAATGCCTGAGCTTCCATTCTTTAGGAAACTAAGCATGACAATGAAAATCATAGGTTAAACTCAACATTTTTAACTTAAACCTCAACTTTTCAAAAACATGCAGAACCCCTAAAATGGCTTCCAGAAATCTTTATCTTTATTTTCTTAACCTTATGTATACATAAGGAATAAAAACCTTATCAACTTACTAGATTTTCCATTTTCCAACTTAAAACTCATGATCATTGCTCCATACAGAACCCCCATAACTATCTATTCTTCGAAGCAACCAAGGAAGATGTAACACCCAATACCCATAACCCTCGTCGAGGAGGAGCACAAGGGATTACCTAACTTGATCTCATGCATACAACCAATCTTAAGTCACAGAGACTCGATCCAAACTTAAAACTTTTTCAATTTCTACTTTAAACTTCTTATTATGGGCCTACGAGCCTTAAATCGATTGTTGAAAACCATTCGGGACTATACCAAGACCATAAACCAATTATGAAAATTTTGTCTTTAAAACAGGGCACATGCCCGTGTGGAAGGACAACACGCTCGTGTGACTAACTCGACATGGTCGTGCTGATGGCGCGTGTGGCTCACATGGCCTAAGCAACCTGAGACACCCCCGTGTCCCACACCCGTGTCGAATTAATTTCTAATTTACACCTACAGGGGTTTTCACACGGCCAGACACACGCCCGTGTCCCTCACACGGTCAGAACAGGCCCGTGTCCTAGCCAGTGTGCAAAAACCTGGGTATTCTGTTTCTAACGTCAGTATGGTTATAATGCCACACGGCCAAGACACACGCCTGTGTACTGAGCCGTGTCCTCCACATGGTTAAGACACACAGCCGTGTCTCTGCCCATGTGTTTAATACTATGCATACTGACTTGAAAGTTTTATGTGTAGAGGACACACATCCTCGACACACACCTGTGTGTCTACCCCTGTGGACAATATAAGACTATTTACCAAGCCTCATTGTCACCCTTACATATATAGCTCCATAAAAATGCCAACCAATAACGAAAAAAGAATAACTCCTATAACTAAATTAGCCATAATAGACATTCATTCAACCATGAGAATGCATCTTTCATAAACTCAAAATGAATATTAACTATCATTCAAAGCTTAATACAAATTAAAGGGTTTCCAACTCGAGACAACACATTTGGTCAATTCTGAAAGACACAAAATAATAAAGTCTAACTCCTACACATGCCATATTCAAAAATATAAATACAACTATACCGAATGCTTCAATTGAGAGTGTGATCGATATCTCTGGCTTCTAGAATCCTTGAGCTAGTTAGGCGACACTGTAAGGAAATGGAAAGGAAAGGGAGTAAGCATAAAAGCTTAGTAAGTTGCATATAAGTAAGTACACAACAAAAACATTTTATCAATGATCCACATGCTCATGATACCAAGGTAGGCATAGGCATAACTTACTCATTAACATCCATACTAGTCACATATTGTTCAATGAGCTCATGTTTTATACGTACCAATTAGGTACCTGTACCACATCACAACACGGTTATACTTTTCTCATTAGCTTAAGAACATAACATTCACCGTTGAACCATTTGGAACACTACTAGATATTCATTAAGCCTCAAACGTGGGTAAGGTGCCGATGCCATGTCCTAGACATGGTCTTACACTGGCTCACATCTCAAGTCGATGTCATGTCCCAGACATAGTCTTACATTGACTATCATCTCGTAACCAATGCATGTCCTAGACATTTCTTATACTGGCTTACTTCTCGAGGCCGATACATGTCCCAGACATGTCTTACACTAGCTCTCGTCTCAATGCCGATGCCATGCCCCAGACATGGTCTTACACTAGCTTTCTTCTTAATGCTGATGCCATGTCCCAGACATGGTCTTACACTGGCTCTCATAATATGGCCGATGCATGTCCCGGACATATCTTACACTATCCAACAATAACCCATATGTCATGGCATGAATATCCAATTTATTTCCTAGGTTCAAACAGGAACTCTATCATCTCTATTATCATCATACCATCTCAATTCCATAATCAAGCAATTCATGCTATATTAATTCAAATACAATTCAACACATACATTAGTAATGTAGTTGTATTATTTATATACAACTTACCTTGAATTACAAAATGTGGAGACTAGTCAATTTAGTCGATTTGCTTGGCCTTCCCCCAGTCTAGCCTCGAATTCAGTATTTCTTGATCTATAATAGCAAAATTCACTCAGTTAATCAGTAAGAAAGTTTAAGCAATTAAAAATTCACATCTCCGGTAAAATGACCATTTTGCCCCTAAATTTTGGCAAAATGACCATTTTACCTATGCTCGAAAATCAATTTTTATCAAATTTCTTCGTATCTTAAACTTAGCTGAACTCTTTTCTTATAGCAACCCCGAATTCTCTCTATTTCACCCATTTATCACTTATTTTACAACTTGTGCAAAATGGTCTCTTTAGGTGTTTTCATGATAACGCCTTTTACAAAAGTTGTCTATTACACAACTAAGACTCATATTCTTCCATAAAATTTTAGAAAAAAATCCTAAATGCTCTCATAGAAAAACCCTAGACCTTCAACCATTTTGCAAGATATACCCCTCATTTGAAAGCTCATGCTTCAAGGGTCTCAAAAATACAAAAATCATCAACAAAGGACATGTAAATCACTTACTTGTGAGTGCTTCAAGTTGATGAAAATTTTAAGCTCTCAAACCCCCTTCAATGGGTAATTTTTAGTGGAGAAAAGAGATGAGTAAGGGATGATATCATTCTTCTTTATTTTATTTCTATTTTAGTCAAAATTGGTCACCTAACCCAACAAATTTTGAAAATTTTGACCAAATATGTCTCCTATGGCCGACCACTCTATTTCTAGGGGTCTAATTGCCCTTTAAAAACTCTCAATTTTACTTCTCTAATAAAATAACACCTTTAGCTATCAAAATAGAATATTTGCACTTTATGCGATTTAATCATTTTTCGCAATTGGGCTCACAAACGTCAAAATTAGCTCATCAAATTTTTCATGCACTATTATAAACATGCTATGACTCCAAAATGATAATAAAACAATTTCTCTAACTTTGGATTTGTGGTCCTGAGACCACTATTCTGACCAACCCCAAAATCGGGCTGTTACATTTCTCCCACCTTAGGGATTTTTTTCTCGAAAATCTTACCAGTGAACAAGTTCCGGTATTGATCTCTCATAGTCTATTCGGGTTCCAATGTTGTTTCCTCGACTCCATGTCTATGCCAAAAAACTTTCACAAGTTCTATACTCTTATTTCTCAATTGTTTGACTTCTCGAGCTAAAATCTTAACCGACTCTTCACCATAAGTTATGTCTGGATGAATCTCAACCTCTGACGGTGTAATCACATGTGACGGGTCTGATCTATATCGACGTAGCATGGATGCATGAAACACGCCGTGAATCTTATCTAACTCTGGTGGTAAAGCCAATCGATAGGTGATGTAACACCCCTAACCCGTATTCGTCGCCGGAGTGGGTTACGAAGCATTACGAGACCTACTCGTAATTTTCGAATAATTCACATGCATAATAACGAGTCTTTTAACCACTCAACTGTGACATGAGTATTAAAATCGATTTACTAATAACACATATATCATCCTTGTTTTAACAGCATAAGTAATATTAAAATGGTAATTATTTAAAATCAAGACATATCATACAATACACTCACTGTAAATATCATATATGCATGGCAAACTATATACCACCTCCAAATGACAAAACATTTCTAAATTTCGTTACCCAAGAACCGAATACATCCAATCTACTTTCACAATTACAACTTAGTTAACTTGTTTAACATATAACTAGATATACATATATTCGGCCATTTAACCAAATCTAACTAACTAAGCAACTTAGCCGAATGCACCACTATTAAAATATATATAACTTAAAACATAAAAAAAGCACACATAATATTTCCCATAAAGCTAATCTTTAAGCCAATCAAAATTCATACCAAACGATCGTGTGAAAAATCACCTATGTATATTATAACAAAATCACATTATCTAATATCAACCGATTACAACATGCATGTTTTACACCTAATACATAGCATAGCCGAATCATCTACTATACACCAAAATATCAACCAAACATTCAAACCACAATCAACTTCACCTTTTTCATATTCAAACATTACAAGCACAAAAACACAATCAATATAATATAGACTTATGTATCAAGTTAGCCATTTTCGCATGGCATTTATATACATCTCAACCATAATGAATTCAAAAGGTATCTTAGCTTATACATGCCATAAACTTTAAGTTCGGTTTTCAAAAGTACCAAAAGATTAATGATAGTGTGACGATATTCACTGATGATTCCCGAGCATGTAACGATCTCCAAGAATCTAAAACACAAAGAGCAAACAAAAACACACCATGTAAGTTTTAACAGCTTAGTAAGTTATAAGCAATTTTAATAAGTCTATAGATCAAACTCTTAAAAATAATTTCAAATATTATAGACAAGGATTCATCAATACCCACTTACAACCACAAAGCATTTCTTGTTTCCAAACTCCCGGCCGAATCTAATATGAAATTCCATTCTCATGTGATATCCAAAATTTCAAACACAAGCTATTCAAAATATACATTTTATACAAAATTCCAAATAGACAATTTACATTTAGTATTTCATATAATCCACAATTAAACACATATATTTACTTTCAAATATAAACACCTCATAGTTTCGAGACTTACCGAAATCAATCTTTTGAGCTTAAAAATTTTCTCACACACTTAGTGCCCAATAACCGATTTCGCACACTTAGTGCTCGGAAATCCAAATTACACACTTAATGCTTAAAACCAACTTGCACACTCAGTGCTCAATGACCGATTTCGCACACTTAGTGCTCAATGACCGATTTCGCACACTTAGTGCTCGGTATCAAATTTGCACGTTTAGTGCATCTCTCAAACTTGCTACTCATTTATATATATACATACAAAGCTTAAACATCAACCACCTAAATACATATTAATCTATTCATCTCATTAATCACTGTCACACTCGGTTCTATCAATAATATATATACTTCCATTAAATTCATGTCTATCATTTATAAATAAATACAATTCGACTTAAATGCTTAAAAACTTACCTCGTATACCGGCGAACTACGTTTCACAACTATTTAATTAATTTCGTTTTTCCCCGTTCCGATCCCGGTCCTTTTTGTTCTTGATCTAATTAATTCCAAATTGAACTCATTAAATTGAATTTCACTCAATTTAATCTCAACTACACAATTAAGCAAATTTCTAATTTTCCCTTCACATTTTACAATTGTACAAAATAATTCAAAGTGCATATATCATAAAATTACACCCAATCTCATCCCAATTCACAAGAGCCGAATATTCACTAAACCTATTCAAAGCCTTACATTTTATTTGATTTAAAAATCTAGTCCCTCTCTATTAAATTTTTTTTTTTACAAATTCGTTCCTTATACACAAAATCACATAGAAATCTTATTAAAACTTTAAAAGAAAAAATCTAGCATATAACTTTCATTTTCTAACATCAACACCACCTAACTCAAGAAATTTCTCCATAGCCGAACACCATAATATGAATTAATTTCAAAATTAACACATGGGCTATGTACATATCTTGACTACAAGCTCAAAAATATACTTTTTATCAAAATCTAAACTAAAACTAACCTTGGATTTTGGCTTTCCTTGACCGAAAGTGAGATAGCTTTTCTCTTTTTCTTATTCTTTAATTTCGGCAATATGGAAGAACATGCAAAAAGGATATTTCTTTCTTTTGTTTTTCTATGATAAATTAATTCATATTATAATTAACTAATACTTTATAACATATAAAATATCATATAAAATGATCCATCACCATCCACTAAACTTATTCATGGCATAATTTCATTTTAAACCCCTTTCTTTAAAAGACATGCTAATTTTAATACTTAATTAAATAGCATACTTATAATCACTTGATGCAATTTGACCCCTTTTTTTAATAATCAAGCATTCAAATCGAACAATTAAATTATGAAAATTTAACACTCATAATTTCACACATAGCAAACACAGAAAATAATTTTTAAACATTTTTCTGACTCGGATTCGTGGTCCCGAAACCACCGTTCCGACTAGGGTAAAAAATCGGGCTGTTACAACTCTCCCCCCTTAAGGATTTTCGTCACCGAAAATCTTACCGATAAAAAGGTTTGGGTAACGTTCTTTCATCAAATTTTCAAGCTCCCAAGTTGCTTCCTCGACTCTGTGCTTATGCCAAAGCACTTTTACCAATGAAATTTTCTTATTTCTCAACTCTTTTACTTCACGGGCCAGAATATGAATCGGTTCTTCTTCATAAGTTAAATCGGGTTGAATTTCAATATCAGAAGGGCAAATCACATGTGAAGGATCGGATCTATACCGTCGAAGCATCGAAACATGGAAAACATTGTGAATCTTTTCCAACTCAGGTGGTAATATTAATCGATAAGCAACTCAGTAATCTTAAACGGCCCAATAAATCTCGGACTCAACTTGCCTTTGCGACCAAATCTGAGTATCTTTTTCCACGGCGAAACTTTCAAAAACACGTGGTCACCAATTTGATATTCTATATCTTTACGTTTCAAGTCCGCATATGATTTCTGACGGTCAGACGCTGGTTTCAAACTTTCTCGAAACACTTTTACTTCTGCTCAGCCTCTTTGATTAAATCTACCCGTGTATCTTGCTTTCACTTAGCTCGGTCCAATACAAAGGTGTACAGCATTTATGACCGTACAAAGCTTCGTAAGGTGCCATTTTGATGCTTGACTGAAAACTATTGTTGTATGCAAATTCAATCAAGGACAAGTATCTTTCCCACGTACCCTCAAACTCGAGAACACAACATCTCAACATATCCTCGAGTATTTGGATGATTCGCTCGGACTGGCCATCCGTTTGGGGGTGAAAAGCAGTACTGAAATGCAGTTTAGTACCTAAAGCATCTTGTAGTTTCTTCCAAAATTGTGATGTAAACCTCGGATCTCTATCTGAGACTATAGAAATAGGTACTCCGTGTAATCGCATAATTTGTGATATGTACAATTCGGCTAGCTTATCGAGTGAGTAATCTGAACGGACAGGAATGAAGTGGGCTGATTTCGTCAATCTATCAACAATTACCAAAATTGCATCTTTCTTGCTCGTTGTTAACGGTAATCCATATACAAAATCCATTGTGACTCGATCCCATTTCCACCCGGGTATCAAAATCGGCTGAAGCAATCCCGATGGTACCTGATGCTCAGCTTTTATTTGCTGACATACTAAGCAATTCGACAGAAAGTTCGAGATGTCTCTCTTCATACCACGCCACCAATAGTACTGTTTCAAATCATTAAATATCTTCGTGCTACCCGGGTGAATAGACAATCTACTATCATGTGCTTCACTACAAATCATTTGAATTAACTCAGAATTCTTCGGTACACAAATTCGGTTTCTGAACCATAAACACCCATCAGCATCAATTTGAAATTCTGAATTATTCTTCGAATCACATTGAATCCGCTGTGCTTTCAAATCCTCATCTGTACTCTGGGCTTCACAAATCTGCTGAATAAATAACGGTCTTGCTCTTAACTAAGTTACTATCGCACCATCATTAGCCATAGACATATGTGCATTCATAGCACGCAACGCAAACAATGCTTTTCGGCTCAAAGCATCAGCAACTACATTAGTCTTTCTCGGATGATAATCAATCACAAGTTCTTAGTCTTTTAGTAGTTCTAACCATCTTCGTTGCCTTAAGTTCAAATCTTTTTGAGTCATCAAATATTTGAGACTTTTGTGATCAGAGTAGATACGACATTTCTCACTGAACAAATAGTGGCGCCAAATTTTCAAAGCGAACACAATAGCGGCAAATTCAAGATCATGAGTCGGATAATTCTTCTCATGCGGCATTAACTGTCTCGAGGCATAAGCTACAACTTTGCCTTCCTGTATCAGAACACAACCCAACCCATTCAAAGAGGCATCACTAAAAATAACGAACTCTTTACCCGACTCTAGTTGAACAAGCACTGGACCTTCAGTCAACAAAGTTTTCAATTAATCGAAACTTCTCTGACATCTTTCTGTCCACTCAATTCTAACATCCTTCTGAAGTAACTTTGTCAACGGAATAGCAATCGTCGAAAAACCTTTCACAAATCGCCTATAGTATCCGGCAAGTCCCAGAAAACTTTGAACTTCAGTAACGTTCCGCGGATGTTTCCAATCGAGTATAGCTAAAATCTTACTCGGATCAACCCGAATATGTGACGCTGAAACTATGTGCCCCAAGAAACTAACCTCCCGCAACCAGAACTCACATTTGCTAAACTTTGCATAGAGATGATTATCTCGTAAGGTCTGTAATACCAATTTCAAGTGCTCAGCATGCTCAGATTCATCATGAGAGTAAATCAAGATATCATTTATAAACACAACCACAAATCGATCCAAAAACTGTTTGAAAATCTGGTTCATTAAATCCATGAAAACAGTAGGTGCGTTAGTAAGTCCGAAGGGAATCACCAAGAACTCATAGTGTCCGTATCTAATCTGAAAAGCAGTTTTAGGAACATCAGAGTCTTTAACTCGTAACTGGTAGTAACCTGATCGTAAATCTATTTTCGAAAACATAGAAGCCCCTTTTAACTGATCGAACAAATCGTCAATTCGCGGCAATGGATATTTGTTCTTGATGGTTACTTTGTTAAGCTGACGGTAATCAATACATATTCTCATTGCTTCGTCTTTTTTCTTTACAAATAGAACTGGTACGCCCCAGGGAGAGGAGCTCGGGCGTGCAAAACCTCTATCAGTCAATTCTTGCAGCTGTGCTTTCAATTCTTTTAATTCAGTAGGTGCCATACGGTATGGAGCTATCGAAATCGGAGTCGTACCTGGTACTAATTCAATACTAAACTCTACCTCTCTAACAGGTGGTAAACCTGGTAATTCATTAGGAAACACATTCGGATACTCACACACAACTGGTACGGATTCAATCTTTTTTTCATTCACTTGATTTTCTAGAACATATGCAAAGTAAGCTTCGCAACCTTTCCTCACATACTTCTGAGCCAATATTGAAGATATCACTGACGGTAAACTATTCAAATCAGTGGATTCAATTCGAATAATCTCATTATTCTCACACCTTAGATCAATAGTCTTTCTTTGGCAATTTACCACTGCATCATGCACAGTTAACCAATCCATACCCAAAATTATATCAAACTTGTCGAATGGAAATAGCATCAAATTAGCCGGGAAGCATGAATCTCGAATCATCAGGGGGCAGTTCTTACATACTTTATCAACCAAGACACATTGGCCCAGGGGGTTCGATACCAGAATAACAAATTCAGTAGACTCAACAGGAAAAGTCTTACTGGATACTAAAGTTTCACACACATACGAATGGGTTGAACCAGGATCAATTAAAGCGATTACACTAGTGTCATAGAGAGTAAATATACCAGTGATGACATCCGGGGATGAGGCCTCCTCTCTGGCTCGAATAGCATAAGCTCTAGCAGGTGCACGAGCTTCAGATCGAACGGCTGTGTCTGAAGTACCTTTCTGAATACAGCTCCTGCCTCTCGCATTTCGGGGTGGTTTGCCTCTAGTTGCAGCTCCACTCGATCTCACACTCTGAGCACTCTCTTTCTTAGCTAACTCTGGGCAGTCTCGAATAAAATGATCCTGCGCCCACACTTGTAGCAAACTCGGTTGTTGAATTTACCCCAACATTCACCAATATGTCGTTTACCACACTGTTGACACTCAGGTTTATTTGGTCGAGTATTGCTAACACTAGCCATCGAGGTGGCTCGTGAACCCACCGGTGGTCGCTCTTGAATAGAAAACCCAGCCGTTGTCTTTGACTGACTACTATCATCTCTGAACTTCTTTGAGGTCGAAAGAGAAGTTTTACCCGCTGATCTTTTACGGAAATCTCTAACTTCAAACTCCACTTTTCTTTTTTCCTTTCCAAGTTCTTCGGCTTTGCAGGCTTGCTCAACAAGTACCACGAATTCTTTTATTTCAAGAATACCTACGAGCAATTTTATGTCTTCCCTCAATCCTTCTTCGAACCTTTTACACAGAACCACTTCGGATGAAACACACTCCCGAGCATAACGACTGAGTCTCACAAATTTTCACTCGTACTCAGTAACAGTCATACGACCCTGTTTAAGCTTGAGAAACTCTTTATGTTTTTGGTCAATAAATCTCTGACTGATATATTTCTTGTGAAACTCAGTTTGAAAGAAATCCCAAGTGACCTGTTCTTTAGGCACAATCGAAACCAGAGTATTCCACCAATAGTAAGCAGAGTCACGTAGCAAGGACATAGCACATTTCAAACATTCATCGGGAGTACATGATAGTTCTTCAAATACTCGAATAGTATTATCGAGCCAAATTTTACCTTTTTCAGCATCGTCATCATCTATGGCCCGAAATTCTTGGGCTCGTGTTTTCTTATTTTATCTACCGGAGGCTTACTTAATCTCACAGGATCAGCAGTCGGTAGTACCACAGGCACCTGAGGTGGGTTATTCGGGTTCAGAGGTTGTTGAACAGCCGGATTTGTCCGGATATATTGAGTAAACCATTCATTCATCATACTATAAAAGGCTTGTTTAGCCCCATCATCAGGATTACTCGCATTTAGCCGAGAATCGACCGACGTTGTTCCTCGCGCGGAAACAGGCGCTACATTCTCAACGTCATCCGCTACGGCTCGATCGGGATCAGGATTCATTTACTATATGAAAAGCACATTCTTAAACATCAGAAGTCATCACACTATCATAATAAAAATTATGGCATGTATAGCTAGACTCACACGCGCTACCTTAGTCCGAGAATTGACTAAACCGTAGCTTTGATACCAATCAAATGTAACACCCCTAACCCGTATTCATCGCCGGAGTGGGTTACGAAGCATTATGAGACCTACTCGTAATTTTCGAACAATTCACATGCATAATAACAAGTCTTTTAACCACTCAACTGTGACATGAGTATTAAAATCGATTTACTAATAACACATATATCATCCTTGTTTTAACAGCATAAGAAATATTCAAATGGTAATTATTTAAAATCAAGACATATCATACAATACACTCACTGCAAATATCATATATGCATGGCAAACTATATACCTCCTCCAAATGACAAAACATTTCTAAATTTCGTTACCCAAGAACCGAATACATCCAATCTACTTTCACAATTACAACTTAGTTAACTTGTTTAACATATAACTAGATATACATATATTCGGCCATTTAACCAAATCTAATTAACTAAGCAACTTAGCCGAATGCACCACTATTAAAATATATATAACTTAAAACATAAAAAAAGCACACATAATATTTCCCATAAAGCTAGATCTTTAAGCCAATCAAAATTCATACCAAACAATCGTGTGAAAAATCACCTATGTATATTATAACAAAATCACATTATCTAATATCAACCGATTACAACATGCATGTTTTACACCTAATACATAGCATAGCCGAATCATCTACTATACACCAAAATATCAACCAAACGTTCAAACCACAATCAACTTCACCTTTTTCATATTCAAACATTACAAGCACAAAAACACAATCAATATAATATAGACTTATGTATCAAGTTAGCCATTTTCGCATGGCATTTATATACATCTCAACCATAATGAATTCAAAAGGTATCTTAGCTTATACATGCCATAAACTTTAAGTTCGGTTTTCAAAAGTACCAAAAGATTAATGATAGTGTGACGATATTCACTGACGATCCCCGAGCACGTAACGATCGCAAAGAATCTAAAACACAAAGAGCAAACAAAAACACACCATGTAAGCTTTAACAGCTTAGTAAGTTATAAGCAATTTTAATAAGTCTATAGATCAAACTCTTAAAAATAATTTCAAATATTATAGACAAAGATTCACCAATACCCACTTACAACCACAAAGCTTTTCTTGTTTCCAAACTCCCGGCTGAATCTAATATGAAATTCCATTCTCATGTGATATCCAAAATTTCAAACACAAGCTATTCAAAATATACATTTTATACAAAATTCCAAATAGACAATTTACATTTAGTATTTCATATAATCCACAATTAAACACATATATTTACTTTCAAATATAAACACCTCATAGTTTCGAGACTTACCGAAATCAATCTTTTGAGCTTAAAAATTTTCTCGCACACTTAGTGCTCAATAACCGATTTCACACATTTAGTGCTCAGAAATCCAAATTACACACTTAATGGTTAAAACCAACTTGCACACTTAGTGCTCAATGACCGATTTCGCACACTTAGTGCTCAATACCGATTTCGCACACTTAGTGCTCGGTATCAAATTTGCACGTTTAGTGCATCTCTCAAACTTGCTACTCATATATATATATACATACAAAGCTTAAACATCAACCACCTAAATACATATTAACCTATTCATCTCATTAATCACTGTCACACTCGGTTCTATCAATAATATATATACTTCCATTAAATTCATGTATATCATTTATAAATAAATTCAATTCGACTTAATTGCTTAAAAACTTACCTCGTATACCGGCGAACTATGTTTCACGACTATTCGATTAATTTCGTTTTTCCCCAATCCGATCCCGATCCTTTTTGTTCTTGATCTAATTAATTCCAAATTGAACTCATTAAATTGAATTTCACTCAATTTAATCTCAACTACACAATTAAGCAAATTTCTAATTTGCCCTTCACATTTTACAATTGTACAAAATAATTCAAAGTGCATATATCATAAAATTACACCCAATCTCATCCCAATTCACAAGAGCCGAATATTCACTAAACCTATTCAAAGCCTTGCATTTTATTTAATTTGAAAATCTAGTCCTTCTCTATTAAAAAAAATTACAAATTCGTTCCTTATACACAAAATCACATAGAAATCTTATGACAACTTTAAAAGAAAAATCTAGCATATAACTTTCATTTTCTAACATCAACACCACCTAACTCAATAAATTTCTCCATACCCGAATACCATAATATGAATTAATTTCAAAATTAACACATGGGCTATGTACATATCTTGACTACAAGCTCAAAAATATACTTTTTATCAAAATCTAAACTAAAACTAACCTTGGATTTTGGCTTTCCTTGACCGAAAGTGAGAAAGCTTTTCTCTTTTTCTTATTCTTTAATTTCGGCAATATGGAAGAACATGCAAAAGGGATATTTCTTTCTTTTGTTTTTCTATTATAAATTAATTCATATTATAATTAACTAATATACTTTATAACATATAAAATATCATATAAAATGATCCATCACCATCCACTAAACTTATTCATGGCATAATTTCATTTTAAACCCCTTTCTTTAAAAGACATGCTAATTTTAATACTTAATTAAATAGCATACTTATAATCACTTGATGCAATTTGACCCCCTTTTTTTAATAATCAAGTATTCAAACCGAACAATTAAATTATGAAAATTTAACACTCATAATTTCACACATAGCAAACACAGAAAATAATTTTTAAACATTTTTCTGACTCGAATTCGTGGTCCCGAAACCACCGTTCCAACTAGGGTGAAAAATCGGGCTGTTACAGGTGACCGGTCCTACTCTCTCGCTAATCTCATAAGGCCCTATGACACGAGGACTCAATTTACCTCTTCTACCAAATTTGAGAACTTTCCTCCACGGGGACACTTTCAAGAATACCTTATTACTGACTTGGAATTCAATTTCCTTTCGCTTGAAATCCGTATAGGATTTCTGTCTATCCAAGGTGGCCTTCAAGCAGTCATGAATTACTTTAACTTTCTCTTCAGTCTCTCTGACTAAATCGACCCCGTGAACCTGACTCTCTCTGAGCCCAGTCCAATATAAAGGCGTTCGACACTTTCGCCCATACAAAGCCTCATAAGGCCCCGTTTTCAGACTTGTCTGATAACTGTTATTATAGGCGAATTCAACCAACGATAGATACTTTTCCCAACTGCCTTGGAACTCAAGGACACAACCCCATAACATGTCCTCTAATATTTGTATTACTCTCTCTGACTGACCGTCGGTTTGTTGATGGAAAGCTGTGCTAAAACTCAACTTTGTTCCCAATGCCTCTTCTAACTTTTTTCCAAAACCTCGAGGTAAACCTCGGGTCTCGATCTGATATAATTGACAATGGCACTCCATGCAGCCTCACAATCTCGAAAACGTACAAGTCAGCTAATCTCTCAAGGGAGTAGTTAGTATGTACTGGTATAAAATGTGCCAACTTGGTTAGCCTATCCACAACAACTCAAACAACATCCTTTTTCTTCGGGGTTACCGGCAAACCTATCACAAAATCCATAGTGATCCAATCCCACTTCCATTCGAGAACCATGATAGGCTGAAGTAGACCTGAAGGTACTTGGTGTTCAGCCTTCACTTGCTAACACACTAGGCACTTAGACACAAACTCTGAAATGTCTCTTTTCATACTCGACCACCAATACATTTTCTTGATGTCGTTGTACATTTTCATACTGCCCGGGTGGATGGACAAACAACCACTATGTGGCTCTCTCAGAATCTTCTGAATAAGCTCATTGTCCTTAGGTACACAAACTCTGTCTTTAAACATTATACATTCATTGGTACCAATATGAAAATCTCATTCAATTCCCGACTCACACTGATTTTTCTTGGCTTGCAATTTCTCATCACCTTTCTGAGCTTTACGGATCGCTTGAAGAAACGTCGATCTAGCTCCCAACTCTGCTAGAACCGAACCATCATCAGACAAAGCCATACTGACATTCATTGATCTTAGTGCAAACAATGATTTTCTACTCAATGCATTGACAACCACATTCACTTGGTAGTCAATAATCAACTCGTAACCCTTTATTAGCTCTAACCATCATCGTTGCCTTAGGTTCAACTCCTTTTGAGTCATCAAGTACTTAAGGCTCTTGTGATCAGTGAACACCCGACACTTCTTGCCATATAGATGGTGTCTCCAAATTTTCAACGCGAAACTATGACAGCCAACTCTAAATCATGCGTCGGGTAATTTTTCTCATGTGGCTTTAACTGTCTTGAAGCCTAAGCTATGACCTTACCTTCTTGCATAAACACGTAACCCAAACCATTCAAGGAGGCGTCACTATATACCACAAACTCCTTACTCGACTCCAGTTGCACTAACACTAGGGCTTCGGTTAACAAAGCCTTTAATTTCTCGAAACTCTGCTGACACTTTTCTGTCCATTCAAACTTAACATCCTTTTTCAGCAGCCTTGTCATTGGCGTAGCTATCATAGAGAATCCGTTTACAAACCGTCTATAATATCCGACTAAACCCAAAAAGCTTCTAACCTCAGTTACATTCCTCGATGATTTCCACTCAATAACTCTAATCCTATCACCAAACACAATGTGCCTTAAAAATTCGACCTCTTTAAGCCAAAATTCACTCTTACTGAACTTGACGTAAAGTTGCTTACCTCTCAAAGTCTGTAACACAGTTCTCAAATGCTCAGCGTGCTCATTCTCATCTCGCAAGCAAATCAGTATGTCATCAATAAAAACCACTACGAACTTGTCCAAATACGGCCGAAAAATACGGTTCATTAAATCCATAAACACCGCCGGGGCATTAGTTAAACCAAAGGGCATAACGAGGAACTCATAATGCCTGTATCTCGTCTGAAAAGCAGTCTTCGATACATCTTGCTCTTTAACTCTCAACTGGTAATAACAAGACCTCAAATCTATCTTTGAGAACACCGTGGCTCCCTTCAACTGATCAAATAAATTGTCTATCCTTGGAAAAGGATACTTGTTCTTCACAGTTACCTTATTGAGTTGTCTATAGTCGATACATAACCTCATCAACCTGTCTTTCTTTTTTCACAAACAACACTGGTGCACCCCACGGTGAATAACTATGTCTCACAAAACCTTTACTTGTTAACTCCTGCTGTTGTACTTTCAACTCTTTCAACATTGTCGGGGCCATTTTATACGGAGCAATAGAAATGGGTGTCGTACCAGGGATTAATTCAATTCCAAATTCTATCTCCTTCACCGGAGGCAATCTGGGTAGTTCTTCTAAAAATACGTCTATAAACTCACAAACCACTGATACAATCTTCAATTCAGACACTTGAGTATTCAACACATAAGCTAGATAAGGCTCGTATCTTTTCTTCAAATATTTTTTGGTAGTCAAAGACGATATTACTACAGGCAAATTATCTGACTCATCTGATCCAACTCGAAGAACATTCTCGTCTTCACATTTCAACTCAATTATCTTTTTCTTGCATTCCATTACAACACTATGAGAAGTCAACCAGTCCATCCCAAGGATTACATCAAACTCATTAAATGAAAATAACATCAAGTTAGCCGAAAAACAATGACCTCTAATTGTCAAAGGGCAATCCCTACATACTTGGTCCACTAGTACATGTCTGCCTAAAAAATTGGACACTTTTATTACCAACTCAATGGACTCTACTAGCATACCCATACGAGGTATCAATTCCATACAAATATAAGAGTGGATAGATCCTGGGTCAATTAAAGTAACAACAGATATTTCATGGATAGAAAAGGTACCCGTGATCACGTCGGGAGACTCTACCTCTTCTCGAGCTCGTATAACATAAGTCCTTCCAGATGCTCTACCCTCAAACCTCACCACAGCATCTCTTAGCATGCTTCTACTGCTACCCACTTTCGGGGTTCTTCTGTAGCCTACCTCTCAAATGGGCACTACTCACTTTCATATGTTATTTTCTCTCTCTCATCCAATTTAAGACAATTACAGATGAAGTGTTCCAATGATCCGTACTTGAAACATCCCCTTTCATTCCCTTCGCACTCGCCAAAATGACATCTACCATATTCCAAGCATTCTGGCCTATTTGACTGAGTGCTACCAACACTTGCGACCGAAGTGGTCTGGGCTTTAGAAGTTGTGTTCTGACGGTTCTTGTTCCTATTCAAATACCCCACCAAAGCATTTGATCGGGTAGTGAACTCTTTCGATCTTTTAGATTAGGACTGGTGTGATTTCTCCATCTGTCTCTGCTTTGAATCCTGCAACTCAAAAGTCATTTTCCTTATTTCTTTAATCAACTCTTCGGCTTTACAGGCTCTTTCAACAAGTGCTACAAATTCCTGCAGCTTTAAGATACCGACAAACACTTGGATATCTTCATTAAGGTCATCCTCAAACCTCTTACACATGGTGGCTTCTATAGATACGCACTCTCATGTATACTTCCTAAGCCTCACAAACTCATGTTCATATTTTGTCACTGACATTCGACTTTGCTTTAGCTCTAGGAATTCCTTCCTTTTTTGGTCTATGAATCTTTGGCTAATATACTTTTTCCGGAATTCCTCCTAGAAGAATATCCTCTCTCTCGATACGACGGATACGAGAGTGTTCCACCATTGATAAGTCGAATCTAGTAGAAGCGACATTGAGCATTTCATGCACTCTTCAAGTGTGCATGATAGTTCATCAAATACCCTAATGGTATTTTCTAGCCAAAACTCTGCTCTCTCCGGGTCATCATTTATGCTAGCCAGGAATTCCTTAGCCTCTTGATTCTGGATCTTGTCTACTGGAGGTTTCTCTCTTTTAACCGCGCCTTGCGGAGCTACTGGGACATACTGAGGAATCGAAAGAGGTGGGGAAGGTGGAGTGTTCGGATTCACACGAAAAAACTCTATGTACCAAGCATCCATCATTCAGAGATAGGCTTTTCTAGCCCCTCTGCCTTGGCCCATAGTCATGGGCTCACTCTCGACTGGCGCAGTCTCTTCAGCGGGAGCCGGCGCATTACTTTCCACGTCATCCGCCGTGGCTCTATCATGATCCATTTACTATATGGAAACATAATTTATAATCATCAGAAATCGTCACGCTATCAATATACATTTATGGCATGTATAGCTAGACTCGTTCTCTCGCTAGGTTAGTCCTAAAACCGACTAAACCATAGCTCTAATACCACTAAATGTAACACCCTATACACGAATCCCATGCCAGGGAGGAGCACAAGGCATTACCTAACTTGACCTCATGCATACAACCAATCTCAAGTCACTAAGACTCAATCCAAACTTAAAACTTTTTCAATTTCTACTTTAAACTTCTTATTATGGGCCTACGAGCCTCAAATCGACCGTTGAAAACCATTCGGGACTATACCAGGACCTTAAACCAACTATGAAAATTTTGTCCTTAAACAGGGCATACGCCCGTGTGGAAGGACAACAAGCCCGTGTGACCAACTCAACATGGTCGTGCTGATGGCCCGTGTTGCTCACACGGCCTAAGTACCCTGGGACACACCCGTGTCCCATACCCGTGTAGAATTAATTTCTAATTCACACCTACAGGGGTTTTCACACGACCAGACACACGCTAGTGTCATTGGCCCGTGTCCCTCACACGGCCACAACACGCCCTTGTCCTAGCCCGTGTGCAAAAACATGGGTATTCTGTTTCTGATGTCAGCATGCTCATAATGTCACACGACCAAGGCACATGCCCGTGTGCTGGGCTGTGTCCTCCACATGATTGAGACATACGGCCGTGTCTCTGCCCATGTGTTTAATACCATGCATACTACCTTGAAAGTTTTACGTGCAGGGGACACACATCCTAGACACACGCCTGTGTGTCTACCCCTGTGGACAATATAAGGCTATTTACCAAGCCTCATTGTCACCTTTACATATATAGTTCCATACAAATACCAACCAATATCGAAACAAGTATAACTCCTATAACTAAATCAGCCATAATAGACATTCATTCAACCATGAGAATGCATCTTTCATAAACTCAAAATGAATATTAACTATTATTCAAAGCTTAATACAAATTAAAGGGTTTCTAACCTGAGCCAACACATTTGGCCAATTCTCAAAGACAGAAAATAATAAAGTCTAAGTCCTATACATGCCATATTCAAAAATATAAATCCAACTATACCGAATGCTTCGGTTGATAGTGTGATCGATATCTCTGACTTCTGGAATCCTTGAGCTAGTTAGGCGACACTGTAAGGAAATGGAAAGGAAAGGGAGTGAGCATAAAAGCTTAGTAAGTTGCATATATGTAAGTACACAACAACAACATTTTATCAATGATCCACACGCTCATGATATCAAGGTAGGCATAGGCATAACTTACTTATTACCATCCATACTAGTCACATATTGTTCAATGAGCTCATATCTCATACGTACAAATTAGGTACCTGTACCACTCACAACACGATTATACTTTCCTCATTATCTTAAGAACATAACATTCACCGTTGAACCATTTAGAACACTACCAGATATTCATTAAGCCTCAAACGTGGGTAAGGTGCCGATGCCATGTCCCAGACATGGTCTTACACTGGCTCACATCTTAAGTCGATTCCATGTCCCAGACATGGTCTTACACTGACTATCATCTCGTAACCGATGCATGTCCTAGACATGTCTTACACTGGCTTACATCTCGAGGCCGATGCATGTCCCAAACATGTCTTACACTAGCTATTGTCTCAATGCCGATGCCATGTCCCAGACATGGTCTTACACTGGCTCTCATAATGTGGTCGATGCATGTCCTGAACATGTTTTACACTAGCCAACAATAACCCATATGTCATGGCATGAATATCCGATTTATTTCCTAGGTTCAAACAAGAACTCTATCATCTCTATTATCATCATACCATGTCAATTCCACAATCAAGCAATTCATGCTATATTAATTCAAATAAAATTCAACACATACATTAGTAATGTAGTTGTATTATTTACATACAACTTACCTCGAATTACAAAATGTTACGACTAGTTAATTTAGTCGATTTGCTTGGCCTTCCCCCGGTCTAAGCTCGAATTCGGTATTTCTTGATCTGTAATAGCAAAATGCACTTGTTTAATCACTAAGTAAGTTTAAGCAATTAAAAATTCACATCTTCAGTAAAATGACCATTTTGCCCCTAAACTTTAGCAAAATGACCATCTTACCCCTATGCTCGAAAATCGATTTTTATCGAATTTCTTCATATCTTAAACTCAGTTGAACTCTTTCTACTCTTATAGCAACCCCAAATTCTCTCTATTTCACACATTTATCACTTATTTTACAACTTATGCAAAATGGTCCCTTTAGGTGTTTTCATGATAACACCTTTCGCAAAAGTTGTCGATTACACAACTAAGACTCATATTCTTCCATAAAATTTTAGAAAAAACCCTAAATTCTCTCATGGTAAAACCCTATACCTTCAACCATTTTTCAAGATATACCCCTCATTTAAAAGCTTATGCTTCAAGGGTCTCAAAAATACAAAAATCATCAACAAAGGACATGGAAATCACTTACTTGTGAGTGCTTCAAGTTGCTAAAAATTTTAAGCTCTAAAACCCCCTTCAATGGATATTTTTTGGTGGAGAAAAGAGATGAGTAAGGGATGATATCATCCTTCTTTATTTTATTTCTATTTTAGTCAAAATTTGTCACCTAACCCAACAAATTTTGAAAATTTTGACCACATATGTCTCCTCTGGCTGGCCACTCTATTTCTAAGGGTCTAATTTCCATTTAAAGTCCTATAATTTTTCTTCTCTAATAAAATAATACCTTTAGCTATCAAAATAGAACTTTTGCACTTTATGCGATTTAGTCCTTTTTCGCAATTGGGCTCACAAGCGTCAAAATTAGCTCATCAAATTTTTCATGCACTATTATAAACATGCTATGACTCCAAAATTATAATAAAATAAATTCTCAAATTTTGAATTTGTGGTCCCAAGACTACTATTTCGACTAGCCCCAAAATCAACCTGTTACAGAAGAAGATGAAGAAGAGAGGAAAATAAAAAAGAATTGAGATGAATCCCTCTTAGAAGTCTCCCCTTAGCTATTTATAGCCCTTCTCGTATGGCCTTCAACCGTGTAAAATCTATCCATGGACAATCATTGTGTTTTCCACTAAATGACCAATTGGTTTAAATTTAACCGAACTAGCATTTTATTTCAACCAAGTCTAAATCAATTATTATCTTCTCCTTATTTTCCAGTAGAGGCTTCCAACTTATGGCTTCTTTCAATTTAAACCCTCAATTATTTCTTAATTTCCAGACTTAGTGGAATTCGGGTATGACAACTTTCCCACCCTAAAGAAATTATGGTTTTTTTTTATTTTACAATTTCTTGAATGTGTTATATTTGAATAGGATTTTTTGCATTTAGAATGTTTGATAACTAAAACCTTAGGAAGATTGATTAACCAATAGGAGTGGTTAGCTTGGGTTTAGGGTTCATAAACTAGTTATTTAGATTAGGTTGAATGTGATCAAAAATTAGAATTGATGACTCTAGAAAGTAATTTAAGTAGATGAGACCAAAAGGGTATTCTTGTAACACTCCAAGCCCGACCTTGAAGGAGGATTCAGGAATGGTGTGTCACTACCTTAAAATCATTATTTTCCAAAATCGTGTCTTGTGAAAACCTATTTACACCACAATATAAAATGTAAACCATTAGTCATTCAAGAATAAATAAGACAACACTCTTTGAAAACCAAAAATACTTCACTAAAATTTCATTAAAACCATAGGTTCATGATCATGTTTTTAGGTACAAAATACATTCTTCAAATTGTAAATTTCTTGACACCACCCTCATGTCATGCATAATACAAAATATAATAAGTCTCACAACGACGATAGTCCTCTAGTATAGTCTTCAATGATTCCCTTACTTCATTAGCAGGCTTGAGAAGGAAAGGTAACCAAGTAAGTTTAAAGAACTTAGCGAGTTCTAGAAGAAAACACTGCAATAGTTAAATATAATTCAATAAGCCTTTCCAACTCAACAAAGTCACATAGTTCGCCAGTTGGAAAGTAATAGATAGGCTATATGCCATAAACTATTTCTTTGGCGTGTACACTACACCCATGCAACCATACAGACTACCTTCTTCGTGTTAACCACAAACCCTAGTCTATATACAGAGACGTATCAATCTTTCATTCATTTTCTTTTGTCATGATTTGGCAATCTGGTTTGCAATAACACTTGCCCTACCAGAGGCTACACGACCATTTTCATATATCGCAATCTGTTAGCTCAATGCTCATTTCATTGAAGGCAAAGCCATGAATTCATTTCCATGTATTTGATCATGTTATTCATTTCAGAAGCAAGGGGTAGTGGCTTCAACAAGAAAGAAGGTTCTTACATATTAACACAGACAAACTAAACCAGACTAATAACAACAAGCATTCATCACTCTTGTACAAAGATTTTATCTTCATAGAATATATATACTTACCTTAAAGCAAACAACATAAACAAAGACATTGCACACATATGGAGTACGAATGAACTCACCAAAAAATGCAATAAGTTCAAATAGCAAGGCTTTTACCCTTATCACGAGAACTTGCAGGAGTGTCTTGAGCTATAATATAAATAGTTAAACTTATCAAGCTATATACCGGAAAACTAAACAAACTTGCAAGTAACATCATCACAAAACCCAGATTTAGGAAGTTTCCTTCCTTACACTCAAAACTAACTCTTAAGTGTGCAACTCTAAAGTCACGTAAATAACCATGAAAATAACCTAAGGTTCATCGACATTTACCAGGTGCTAAAACAAAGAAATAGTTGGTTGAGTACAAAGAACCCAAATCTTCAAGCATGTCTCTAGTTTTAGGCTTTCTGAGAGAAAAGTACAAAGAAAGTTTGAGAAGAAAATGTGAAGACAAAAGAAGACGTAAAAGCTTGTTCAAGAAGCTAATACCGACTTTATATAAATAAACACGAAAGCTAGGTTTAGTGGATAAATTTGATTATTCCACTAACCTCATCGATTCTTGTGACTAAGAACTTTCTCTCTCATCATAATTGCGAGTCTTATAGGCTATGGAAACTTAGTTTTATTCTAACTAATTCCCATTTGTCCAACTAAATTGTTCAACCAAAATAATAAAATAATAATATAATAAATGGTTCTATCAAGTTGAGGACTTAACATATTCCTCTAACAGCCGAGGTGGCATATACTCTTCAAAAGAGTCCTCCAAACCATCAAGCTCACCCATCACAAGCTTCTCCCAAGGGCGCGCTCACAGACTTACATACGTAGTCACAATTAATACCTTACCCATTCGGAACTTGCTCTAAATACCATACTTTGATAAACAGTATTCGAACACTAGGACTACATCGGGTGGGATGTTACAATTCTACTTAGCACCAGTTCAACCTAGCTCGACTTAGTTCTATTAGGTCGAAAGATAAATGGTCTAAGACAATTAATTAAGTTAGTTATAGGCTGAAAAGTATTACCTAGGTTAATTATTAACTAATTGGTAAAAATCCCTTAATCTGAGTTAATCATGACCATGGAAGTTAATCACATTTTTGCCTGGTTAATTTGATTGACGAGTAATTTAGTGGCTATTTAGATCTAGGTTAGTTTAATCAAACCTCCCTTGGTTATGATCTTCAGACTATTTCCAGTATTTCATTGTAATTATAATTATAATACAATTCGACCTATACACTTGCAGACATTGCATGTAATCTCATATATTTAATTGCATATTTTTAAGCTCCGGTGCATGCATGCCAAGGCTCGGTCATTATACTGATTGAAATATACTCTAAGACCTAATACTTTTTGCACATTTGAAAGTTAGCCCTTCTTTATTATATAATGTTATATTATATCATATAATATATAATATATAATATATAATATATATGCACCAATGATTGAACACTATAATATCTTGTAATACTATATTTTTTTATTATAATCTATAATATAATAATAGCTATATATAATAGATGTACATTATATATTAATTATTATATATTATTGTTTATTATATTAATTGAAATATGCTCTAAGTCCCTATACTTTTCGTACATTTGAAAGTTAGCACTTGCTCAATATTATATAATGCTATATCATGCCATATAGTATACAAAATATTAATAGTTATATATGCATCAATAATTAAACATATAATATAATATAATACTATATCTTCTATTATAATCTGTAATATAATAGTTATATATAATAGTAGTACATTATATGTTATTGTTTATCATTATATTGGTTGACATATGCTTTAAGTCCCTATATTTTTGTATATTTAAAAATTAGCCTTGCTACTATATTATATAATATTATATCATATCACATAATAAATAATATATAATATATTAATAGTTTATATATATGCATTAATGATTGAACATTATAATATCAAGTAATACTATATCTTTTCTTGCAATCTGTATTGTAATAATAGTTATATATATTACTAGTACATTATATATTACAATTAATAATATTTTATGTATTAGTAATAATTATATATTATATTATATTATTAATAGTATATATTATGTTAGTTTATGTAGTAGATATATATTCTAATTTAGTATATAGGTTAGGAAATTGATTTTGATAATAGTTATATAATATATTATTATATTATTATTAAAGTTTAATTTTATAAATTATTATTTTTATATATTTATTATACATATTAAAATATTTTAAATTAAATTAATATTTTAAAAAAATTATTTCACTTTATAATTTAATATAAAATTATTATTAATTATTTTCCCAATTAATAAAAAATAGTACAAATATGCAATACTTAGGAATAAATTTTCAAAAAAAAATAATGATTTATCATTTATTTATATTTTATTTTTACTTTTCAGTAATATCATAAAATTATAGTCTACTAAGATTGTTTAGTTGTAAAATCGGGTTTTGGGTCAGATTTATCTAAAGTTCAGATTCTGTCGGGTTCCAGCTTTCTCAAGCTCGAATTTTTTCGGATCCAAATAAGCATGGGTGGGCTTTCCTTGCTCGAGCCTATTTTGTCAACTCTAATTATTTTTAAATATTTTTATAGCAAAAAAGAAATTATGATTTTTTTGTTTTTGTAATATTCTAAGTTTTAAGCCTTTGGGGGGTTTTAGATTTTTTTTTATTTTTAACTTTTATGACTATTTAAAAAAATAAGTGAAATTATTACTTTTTCTTAACACGTGACAGACGTGACAGTATATCATTATACTTAAATTTACTGTAAGAGAAACTTAAATTGAGATAACCGAGTGTACAAAACGGAGACCGCACTTATAAAAGTTTGTACAATATTTTAGCTAAAAGTAAGTATTAAGCAAAATTTTGAAATACTAACTTTTCTACAAAAAGAATCGTATGCTAATGATGAGAAAAAAACAATACTTTTATTTATGAAGACAGTAATTATAGATGCTACAGCCTACAGTGTTGGTCTTGGTTAAGCTAAAAGCAGAAGAAGCATCATTTATCAAAGTGAGAGACATGAATTTGATGCTTTTCACCATCTTATTTATTTGAGCCATAAATAATAATAATAAAAATGAAAGAAAAATATATGTTGTTGCTGGCCTCAACTCAAAGTCAAAAGATATATCAAGTGTTGCTGGCATCGGAGACAAATCATTCATCGGAAGAAGAAACCTTTGTTTGTGGCGTCGGTGGGGGGTCGGCGGGGGAAGGAAAATATTGAAAGAATAGCCATGCATAAGAATGCTCCTGCAAGAAGAGCCGTCGCTACATATCCCTTGTTAAAGAAACCTTCCAAGGGAGTATCCTTGAAATCTTCCCCGAATAATTCCAAGAAATCACCATAAGCTACTTTCAGATCCGCAGTGTCCAAAAAACCGGCACCAACACCCGATGCCAAAACAAAGGCAACCACCTGTCGTAGTAATGAAATATAATTAGCAATGTTGGTGACTAAAATTAAGGAGGAAATTTAATAATGTAAATGGCGGATACCTTGTCTCCATAAAAGTGCAAGGCAGGCAAGAAAGGACCACGAACAAGCTTCTTTCCGGTACAAGCACGGTACATTGTAAGGGGTAACAGCAATAGGCAATAGGCTGCTGCAACAGCAGCGGTGGCGAAAACATACTTGTAGCCAATGACATCCCTGAATGTTACATTGGAATCGCCACCGTTGGGAGCCTTGTCTAGTATGAGAACCACTATACAGCCAGCTGCAAATAAAATAGTGAAAAGTCTAAGCACAAGGCTAGCAATTGCCATACCCTTCTTGGATGCCATATATCAACCACTTAATTATTTAATACTAATTCCTCTTCCCCGATTTTATTCTATATCTGAAATGAATACTGATTATTAGTGATATGTACAGGGGGGGTTTTTATAGAAAACAAAAGGCTTCTTATTTTCTTGGTTGTATCAATATATATGTTTGTATTTTTGGTTAAATTATTTAAAGTGCAGTGCAGGCCTCTCGATGTACAATTCCGGTTGTGTACTGAGTCTTGAATGCAGGTTGGGTCTTTCGATGTTTCCAAGTTAATCCTTGTTCACTTCAACGGCGCAGCGTTGTAAATGATTTTTGGACTACGTATTCCAACTTAACAAGTCTAATTGAGTTTCACGTCAAACACCATCTCAACATTAACTTAATTAATAAAATAAATAATATAATCAGTGAAGAAGGTAGAAATTATGTGCTAAAAGCTATAAAAAATTGTATTAAAATAATTTAAATTTAAAATTTTAATTATTTAAGAGGAGTCAAAATTGTAATTTTTATTAAAAAATGGTTACAAGTTCTTAATTGAATTATTTACATTTGAGAGGCACTAAAATTCTAATTATACTATTCAACCAAGTGTCCAAGGCTCCCTCTATCCTGTGTATAATTATAAAACATTTGTATTCAACAATATGAACTAAAAATGATCAAAATAGAGAATAGAGATTAAATTCATAATTTACACATAGTATGAGATTAATAATAAAATTTAACCTAATAAATATAATTATTATCATTTGGATCAAAACTAAATTTGAAAAATTTATAATACAAAAATTAATAGCAAATTTATTTAAGCATCGTTGGAATATCGTTTGGGTCACTGAAATTAGTTCAGTTATCAAACCATTAATGTTAAAAATTATAGAAGAAAAGATTATTTCACACTCCCTTGCGCTCGAGCATCAAGGGCAAGTCGCCACTTGCGCCCTTTCACCTCTCGCTACTTTTAATGTTGATAGTAACGTGCTTCTATAAATAAAGTTTGGATTCAAAATATTTTTCTGAATGCGATTCACGAATTTTTAGTAGTTGAATTTTGATATAGTATGTAATTTTATATATAAAGTATAATTTAATGTATTTGTATACATTAAACTTCAATTTTGGTTAATTTTCACATTTCACTGACCTCGTTATCAATGTGGTACAATTTTCTTTTAAGTCATGCATAAATTGTTAGCATAGTATTTTATTAGATTAAAAAACAAACAAACAAATTTAATTTATTTTTACCGAGATTAACAAATAAACAAGTTTCTTGGGAGAAATAAGAAACCCTTTTTTCCAAGTGTGTTTGTTTTATTTTAATCTAGTTAAAAATAATTTAAATTTGTTTGTTTGCTTTTAAACATAATAAAATGTCAATGCAACAATTTACATATGGTTTAACGGAAAAATATGCTACATAAATAATGTTGTTTGTGAAATGTGAACTAAACTAAAATTAAAATTTGATATATACAAATGCACCCGACTAAAGTTGATATATAACATTGCAACTGTATAATTTTAATATTTATCCTAAATTATCCACATATTTAGCCTTTCAAATTTGTTTGATTATTGGGAATAATTTGTTTTAAAAAATTAGTAATAATTTCAAATACATAAAATTAAGAATAATTATCTTGTATATTTCAATTCTATTTGTTTCGAATTGTTTAATTTTTTTTTATTTTAATAACTTATAACATGCAAAATCAAGAATTGAATAAAACTCTAAAATTATCCACATATTTAGCTTTTTAAATTTGTTTGAAAATTACCATGAATAATTTTTTAAAAAACTCAAGAATAATTTTAAATATGTAAAATTAAGAATATTTATCGTGAATATTTTAATTCCATTTATTTTAAATCATTCAAAAAAATAATTTATTTTAATAATTTAGCACATAAAAAATAAAGAATTCAAAATAAATTTGGAGTTGTCCACATGTTATCAAAATAGACAATCCATGTGTCATCAAAATAAGTTGTCACATCAACTTTGGTTTTAGACATTGTACTATAATATATATATATGTAACATCCCTAAAACCTCTTTTGTAACGCTTTCAACTTAATTCGATTCGTCAGATCTGAATATTGGATTTTACAACTCCATTACAGACTGACACAAAAACAAAACATACTAATTTTCAACATTTACATCTTATTTAAGAATACTACTTCAACTGACTTACAACTGGATGTATTGTAAATAATTACAATCATTGTACAAGACTTCAAATAGCGAGGACTTACAAGCGAATATCATAACTTAATTATAATGTTCTATTTGTTTTAATCCTTTAGTGATAATATTGACAACAATTGTGCTGTCGACATGTTCTGTATGCATAATAGTCCGACCTGCCACCTCTAGCGTAGCCTTGGCGTATTCTCTTCTGGCGTAAACCCAATCAGCTTACCTGTAACACAATACATAAATGTAAGTTCATGAGAACTTCGTGAGTTAAACTCTATCTACTTATATTGTCTCAATATAATGCATTTGGGAATTTCATTATCATATCATTGTTCTTCATTCTTCCACTTGACTCTGGCAAGTACCTTTCTTTTTCATACCATAGACACCATATCTTACTTTGTGACCATGACTAACCCTTAGCATCTTCAGTACATTACTAACGTTTTTCACCCAACATTTTTGTGATTCCTTAATTATTCTCATTTTGGAACCCACACCTACAAAACATTGTTGATCAATTTGTTTTTCTAGTCTACTTAGGTCATACTATCAATTCGCCACATTCCTTGGCACATTCCATCTTCTCTATACATATCTTAAGACTATGTAGGATACGACACAACATTTTCTACGGAATCGTTTCTCTTAGAGTTCGTCATATGTACTATTCTTTTGGAGTTCGCCATATGTACTATTCTTTTAGAGTTCGTCATATGTACCATTCTTTCAGAGTTTACCATACCTACCAGTCCTTTAAAGCTAGACACACATATCATTCCTAAGTTTATCATACTAACCATTCTTCTCTTTCAAGGTCTATCATAAAAGCGTTTCCTTTAGATGAATACCATAAGGGCCTTCTTTTAAAATGTGCTACGAATGTGTTTCTTCCCATAGATCGCTACAAAGGCTTCAATTTTATAAATTGCCACAAACGCTTCCACTTTATAAATTGCCACAAAGACTTCAATTTTTTGGCGTGCTCACGATAGAGATTCGCCTATACTCATATTATGTGAGGTTTGCCCTCATCATTTTGGGTCATGCAGAGAACACCATTAAGTAAAACCTTCCTTTAGTTCTTGCCATATGATGTTATAACCCACTAGTTATGGTCTTATACAATATGATGCCATAAACATTTCTTTTTAGAGAATCATGTTTGAAGTCCTGACGAACTCTTTTAGATGACTCCACCACTGTGAACAGACTCAGACTCACTTAACAAACCTTCATGCATTGACCCCATTTAAGACTTAACATATTTCTTTTCAATTCACCTTATACATTCCAGAATCATTCATACAGCCTTATTTTATTATCATAACATTCATCACATGCTCAACTTATCAAATATTATACAGGCAGAACATGTAAAACTCGTTTATTATTCATATCTCAGCATCATATTCCTACCATACTTTCCCAACTTCAGAATCATAGTATGACTATTTTCTATAGAAACATCTCAAGTAATACTATGCATGCAAGAGTTGGCTTAGGGACTCACCTGAAAAGAATGTATAGTAGCTTGAGCTCTAGATCCAAGATCCTTTCAAGGGTTGCAACAACCACTGCCTCTTACAACAAAAGAGCACTATAAAAATCCATTTGGATAACCTTTCTATCATCTTAAACAAAAATATCCCATAAATAAAGCCATCCATAAAAATCCATTTGGATAACCTTTCTATCACCTTAAACAAAAATATCCCATAAACAAAGCCTTTCTTCTTCAGGCATTCATGTTGATCTACTTTTCAGAGCCATAAAACTCACCCCGACATGAATAAATTTTTAGAAAAATCCAGAGTTTCAGATCCAACTTAAAGAAAAAAGCTTCTCCTTTCCCTTCAGCCTTAGATTTCAATATTTCTAAAGAAGAAGAAGGGAACTCCTCTTATTTCAACTTGAAGACCTATTAAAATAGTCCCCAAGTCTTTATTGATCCTTGACAAATGTCACATCACTACTGACTTGTCTTATCAAGGGTCTACAACTTTTGAGGAAACCAATTGATTACTTCTCATTTCTCTTTAACTATCATGGTTCTTGTTCGGTTAGTTCTTAACCAACTTACCTTATAACTTCACCTGTACAGTATCACGGGGAAAAAGTATACTACTTCTAATGTGAGCTAATACCTTCGGTATCTATTAACCTAACCATATCTTTCTTCTATCAAATCACAATTACCTGGTATGGAACTCTCAACATCTTGAACACATAACTGTGTTTGCCCCTATTATACGCCAGAAAGTGCACTTGGGCGATTACAAATTTGCCAATCGTACTTTCAAAGACTATGTCAGACCTTGTGTCTGCCAGAACCAGGGCGTTATAGGCTTGCTGAAAGAATTCTTATACTTAGTCAAATTCTTATACTTTACACGCACTCAAAACTAACTCTTTATGCTTTACTTCCATAGACATCGTTTGAACACTAAGGTTTCATCAGGTCGGATGTTACACCATTGGTTGTAAATAATACGAGATAAAAATATTGGTGAAATATGGTATAAAATTAAATAAAGTTGAATCAAGAAGTATGACATGATGTATTAAATTGAGAAAGGGACTAAATTGTAAAAATATGAAAAGTGTTGTTGCACTAATGTAAATATTTAAAAATTATGAGGACAATATAAATATGGAAAGGTTAAGGGGCTAAAAGTGCAAATTTACCATTTTAAGAAAATGGGTGATATTTTAATAAATATTTTTTAATGAATTTGAAATAGAGGCATATTGATATATAAAGTTGGAAAAATCAAAATATGGACTAAATTGAATAATATGGAAAAATATAGGGACCAAAGTGTAATTTTTTAAATTATGGGTAAAGGACCTAAGTGCAAAATTTTCATTATTAAATTATATTTGGAGACATAATCATGACGTTAGAATATATAAGTGATGAGGTATAAAGAAATAAGGGGAATTTATGGAAATAAGGCTTGAATTATGGTGGAAATTGATTAGTTGATAGTATAATGACTAAAATTTAAATAAAAGAAATATATAGAGATTTTTAGAGGGGAGAAAGGTGGGACGACAACAAATAGACATAAATAAAAAAAACTAAAAGGGAGAGAGAAAATATAAAGAAAAAGAGAACAAAATATTTCATGAGTTTTCTTTGAGTTCTACCTTAAAACCATAGCCTAATTTCATATCCTAGAGTGTTATGAGATTGTTTTCTACCATGAAAATAAACTAGTTGAAGAAGAAAATGAAGGAAAAACATGGTAAAGTGAAGAGAAAGTGAAAGATAATAAAAGGGAAAAAGGAAATAGATGAAGGAAAGCTTTAGATTGAAAAGAGAGATTTTGAATTCAAGGGAAGAAAATAGGTAAGTACCTTATTGAATTCATGAAGATTTACCTTTAATTTGATGTTAAATGCCTATGTTAAAGTGAGATAAATTATTAGGAAGTTACTATGATGAATGAAGTTTAGAAGCTATGTGATTAAATTAAATTATTGTAAGATTTATGTTTAAATAAAAGAAAGTCATGAATGTCAAGAGTTACAAGTGAGTAAGTATGATATTTGAATATGTTTATGAAATAGAATATGATTATGATTATTGAGTATGGATAATGAAATGAGAAAAATGAACTTAACCAAATCATGGAAGAGTAAAATGTTTCACTAAATAGTTTACGGACAATAGTGGTAGTACAACTTTAAAAATTCACCAAAAATGTAGAAATCGAGTTAGAGGCTGTAACACCCCGTACCCGAGACCGTTGCCGGAGTCGGACACGAGGGGTTCACAGACTAAATTCGCTTACTATCGCAGTCCATTTTAAAAAAATTTCCAGACAGCTGGCTAACTGTGTCGCTGTCACCTTAAAAATCATATCTTGAGTTTCACAACTCGAAAATCAGTTTTGTGATTTTTCCCTGAAACTAGACTCATATGTCCATCTACATATTTTTTCTAGAATTTTTGGTCGGGCCAATTAGTACAGTTTATTAGTTAAATTCTCCCCTGTTACAGGGAGCGACTACACTGACCTTCATGCATTACGATTTGGATATCTCCCTGCACAGAGCTTCAATACTGATGACGTTTGTTTCTATAGAAACTAGACTCAGAGAGGAATCTATACATATATGGCATGACTCCTAATTATCTCTGATTAATTTATAATGAATTTCCAAAGTCGGAACAGGGAATCAAAAAACCCTTCTGGCCCTGTCTCACGAGAACCTGAATATCTCTTAACATACTGTCTATATGATCGTTTCGTTACTTTCCTATGAAAATATATTCATCAAGGTTCGCTTACATAATTTATTCACTATTTAATTCCATTCCTACTATTTTTAGTGATTTTTCACATCCACATCACTGCTGCTGCCAGCATCTGTTTTTTTAAGGTAAACTTTACCTATTTCATGATCCTCCATGGATCAACTAGAGTTTGTCATACATATTCCAAAAGTGATCAAGAATAACCCTTCCCATGGCTAACCGTTACCAACATTTCCATACCTCTCGACGGACAACATACAAAACGATTATAATGCTATGATCAAAGTATATTTAAGCCATTTTCGCATGGCTATCCAAATTTACACAAAACCGAAGGGTACATGACCAACAACAAAAGGGTAGTCCTATACATGCCATTTCAAAGTTCAACCAAAATTGTACCAAAAGGGGGCTTTGATAGTGTGGGAGACTTCGACTTCCAAAAATCCCGAGTCCGATAGCTGACGAGCCAAAATCTATAAAACAGAGAAACAAAGAAACGGAGTAAGCAATTTATGCTTAGTAAGTTTTGAGCAAGGGATTCCAGCACAACAAAAGTATAGCATTCATGTAGCTAAACAGATAATTTCATATGCACAAATTTTCAATATCATACTTACTTCACATTACCAACCCTTATATTCATACACAAAGATCAACTTAGCCAAAGGCCGGTAGCTCATTTATCAACTGAGCGAATACTTATTTGTAAGGGCTCAACTAATTCAAAGCACATACGAAACATACCTCAATGTTGGGATGTTACAAGCGTATCAACTGAAATTTTTACAGCAAGATCGTTCATTCCCAAATCACGTACCTTCGGAATTTAACCGGATATAGCTACTCGTTCAAATGCCTTCGGGACATAGCCCGATTATAGTAACTCGCACAAATGCCTTCGGGACTTAACCCGGAATTAGTAACTCGCACCAATGCCTTCGGGCTTAGCCCGGAATTAGTAACTCGCACAAATGCCTTCGGATCTTAGTCCGGATATGGTCACTTAGCACAAAGCCTTCGGGACTTAGCCCGGACATCATTCGAATAACCATGCACATTTAACAATAAATCATGACACATTCGTATTTCATTTTCATTAGCAAAACTCAAACACAAGACACTTATCACTCTTGCAATTTCGGCTCAATAGCCACACACAAAGAGCATGATTTTGATTTGCTTAAAACATGATCTAATCAAATCATAATTTAAGTTCTATTACTCAAGAACTTACCTCGGATGTTGTCGAACGGTTTCGACGGCTATTCGACCACTTTTTCCTTCCCTTTATCGGATTTAGTTCCCCTTTGCTCTTGAGCTTAATTCAAACAAATTTAACTCATTAAAGTCTCATTTTGCTAGCTTATGGCCGAATATGACAAGGAGTTTGATAGGTCATATGGCCACCTTTTAGCTCAAATACACAATGGTCATACGCATTTTTAATCACATCAAGCAATTTAATACAATTCATTCGAACATCAAAAGAGAAGCTCAAGGTACTTAGCCCATAGATACATTAGACACTAGAGTCACATATGTACGAAATCACGAATCGAATTCAACATACTAGCTAATATTTCCCCTTAGCCGAATTTTCTAAGTCAAGCTAAAGCCATCAATAGGCTACCTATGGCCGAACATACACATAACTTATGTACTTATTCATGTGGCCGAACATACATGTCTATGTTGGGGCCGATTGCATCACAACACCATACCATTTCAATTTTTGGTCATGATTAAACAAAAAAACTTAATGTCTCACTCAAAAATGCTAAAAAGAAGATTCAAGAATCATCAATCCACCATCACATGCACCATTACAAAGCTTCACTTTTAGCATGCAAATGATATCAACACCAATCCACCTTGGCCGAATATCATCTCCATGACATAGTAAAGATTTGAACCATGGGCTATTTAGAACTCAAGCTAACTACTAAAACATGCATGCATCTCATGGAACATCATCAAACATACCTTAGTCTATCAAACCACCATAGCGATTTCCTCAAAGCTCTTTTTCCTTCTTTTTCTTTCTCCTATTCGGCCAAGAACAACATGAGAGCTTTTCTCTTCTTTTTTTTTGGTCATGCATGAGAATGATGAACACATTTTTTTTCTCTTTGTTTTCTTCCTTCAATTCTTATTAGTTTATTGCCCATGCTTCTTATTTTATTCTTCCATTAACACAACATGTTTCATGACATGTTTTGCCCATGCTTCTTATTTTATTCTTCCATTAACACAACATGTTTCATGACATGTTTTGCCCATGCTTCTTATTTTATTTTTCCATTAACACAACATGTTTCATGACATGTTTTGCCCATCATCCCTTGTCATGGCCGGCCACTAGTACTTAAATGGGGGGAAATTGACATGCAAGTCCACCCCTTTGATTACATGCACTATTAGACCACTTGCATTTGCCTAGCACATTTCTAAATTTTCTCACATAAGTCCTATCAACTAAATTCACATGCAATTAACTAAATCGAAGCTTAAAACTTTCACACATTTATATTCACATACTTTAGGCAATAATTATCACATTCAAATAATTTGGTGACTCGGTCTAGCGGTCCCGAGACCGCTTTCCGACTAGGGTCACTTTAGGGCTGTCACAACTCTCCCCCACTTAAGAAATTTTCGTCCCCGAAAATCTTATCGGTAAATAGGTTTGGGTATCGTTCTTTCATCGAGCTCTCGGTTTCCCAAGTAGCTTCCTCGATCCCGTGTTTGAGCCATAACACCTTTACTAACGGAACCCTTTTGTTTCGCAACTCCTTCACTTCACGAGCTAGGATACGCATCGGTTCTTCTTCATAACTCATATCGGCTTGAATTTCAACCTCTGATGGGCTAATTATGTGCGATGGATCAGATCTATAGCGTCGAAGCATCGAAACATGAAAGACGTCGTGAATCTTTTCAAGTTCAGGGGGCAAAATCAATCGATACGCAACTGGACCAACCCGTTCGGAGATTTCGTACGGCCCAATGAATCTCGGACTCAACTTGCCCTTACGGCCAAATCTGAGTACCTTTTTCCAAGGCGAAACTTTAAGAAACACTTTATCTCCCACCTGATATTCAATGTCTTTTCGTTTCAAATCCGCATACGATTTCTGACGATCTGTGGCTGCCTTCAGACTTTCACAGATTACCTTTACTTTCTGTTCGGCATCTTTAATCAAATCAACTCCGAAAATTTTACTTTCACCGAGCTCGATCCAAAACAATGGTGTACGGCATTTACGCCCGTACAAGGCCTCGTAAGGTGCCATCTTAATACTTGATTGAAAACTATTGTTGTAAGCGAATTCAATCAAAGGTAAATACCGTTCCCATGAACCACTAAACTCGAGGATGCAACATCTCAACATATCCTCAAGTATCTAAATTATCCGCTCGGATTGACCATCGGTTTGTGGATGAAAAGCGGTGCTAAAATGCAGCTTGGTACCCAAAGCTTCTTGCAATTTCTTCCAAAATCGCGAGGTGAATCTCGGATCTCTATCCGACATGATAGAAATAGGTACCCCGTGTAATCTCACAATCTGAGAAATATACATTTCAGCTAGTTTATCCAATGAAAAATCCGTACGTACGGGGATAAAGTGAGCCGATTTAGTCAGTCTATCCACAACAACCCAAATCGCATCTTTCTTACTTGTCAATACTGGCAACCCAGATACGAAATCCATCGTGACTCGATCCCATTTCCATTCAGGTACCACGATTGGCTGGAGTAAACCCGTAGGCACTTGATGTTCCGCCTTTACTTGCTGACATATTAAACACTTCGAAACAAAATCGGAAATGTCTCGTTTCATACCATGCCACCAAAACTAGCGTCTCAGATCGTTGTACATTTTCGTACTCCCCGGGTGAATTGACATTCGGCTACAATGTGCTTCGTTCAGAATCATCGAAATGAGTTCTAAATTTCTTGGAACACAACCGACTTCTGAACCTCAAACAATCGTCATCATCAATTTGAAATTCGGATTCCATATTCGGAACACATTCAGCCCGTTTTGTAACCAATTCATCGTCGACTTTCTGAGCTTCACGAATTTGATTAATCAATAATGGTTTGGCCTTTAATTCAGCTACTAACACAGTGTCGGGTAGAACAGACAAGTGTACATTCATCGCTCGTAAAGCAAACAGTGATTTCGGCTTAAGGCGTCCGCAACCACATTAGCCTTTCCCGGGTGGTAATCAATGACAAGCTCATAATCTTTCAACAACTCAAGCCAACGTCTTTGTCGCAGATATAAGTCTCTTTGAGTCATCAAATATTTGAGACTTTTGTGATCCGAAAATACATGGCACTTTTCACCAAATAAGTAATGTCGCCATATTTTTAAAGCGAATACGATGGCAGCTAGTTCGAGATCATGGATCGGATAATTTTTCTCATGTGGCTTTAATTGTCTCGACGCATAGGCCACAACTCGACCTTCTTGCATCAATACGCAACCTAACACAAGTAGGGACGCATCACTATAAATGACAAACTCTTTACCTGATTCGGGCTGCACTAGAATTGGAGCTTCGGTCAAATAAGTTTTCAGTTGATCGAAACTTTTCTGACATTTCTCCGTCCATTCGAACTTAACATTCTTTTGAAGTAGCTTCGTCATTGGTGTGGCTATCATCGAGAAACCTTTTACAAACCGTCGGTAGTAACCGGCGAGTCCCAAAAAGCTCCGAACCTCAGTAATATTTCTCGGAGGCTTCTAGTTAAGTATGGCTGAAATTTTGCTCGGGTCAACTCGAATACCCGATGCAGATACCACATGGCCTAAGAAGCTAACCTCTCTTAACCAGAACTCACACTTACTGAACTTAGCATACAACTGCTTATCCCGTAAAATTTGCAACACTAATCTCAGGTGCTCAGCATGTTCGGTCTCATCTCTTGAATAGACCAAGATGTCATCAATAAACACAACTACAAACTGATCCAAATATGGTCTGAAGATCCGATTCATCAAATCCATAAATACCGCAGGGGCATTAGTGAGCCCAAACGGCATCACTAAGAACTCGTAGTGACCATATCTCGTTCTGAAGGTAGTTTTGGGTATGTCCGAATATCGAATTCGCAACTGATAATAGCCCGATCTCAAATCTATTTTTGAGAACACTGAGGCTCCCTTCAGTTGGTCGAACAAATCATCGATACGCGGTAACGGATATTTGTTCTTTATTGTCACTTTATTCAGCTGACGATAGTCAATGCACAACCTCATGGTTCCGTCCTTCTTTTTCACGAACAATACTGGTACACCCCAAGGTGAGAAACTTGGTCGAGCGAAACCTCTATCCGTCAACTCTTGCAACTGAGCTTTCAATTCTTTTAACTCGGTTGGTGCCATACGATACGGAGCTATCGAAATTGGCGTAGTTCCAGGTACAAGCTCAATACCAAACTCTATCTCCCGAACAGGTGGTAAACCCGGTAACTCTTCAGGAAAAACATCCGGGTATTCACAAACCACCGGCACAGATTCGGGTTTCTTTTCTAATTCTTTGTCATCAAGTACATACGCAAGGTATGCTTCGCACCCTTTTCTTACATATTTCTGGGCCAACATTGAGGATATTACAGCTGGCAACCCATCCAAGTCCGTAGACTCAACTCGGATTACTTCGTTATTTGCGCACCTCAAATCAATAGTCTTGCTTTTGCAATTCACAACCGCATCATGCACGGTCAACCAATCCAACCCGAGAATAACATCAAATTCATCAAACGGCAAAAGCATCAAGTCCGCCAGAAAACAGGAACCTCGAATTACTAGGGGACATTTCTTACACACTTTGTCGACAAGCACGTAACGACCCAAGGGATTTGACACCCGAATTACGAACTCAGTAGACTCAATAGGTAAAGTCTTACTGGATGCTAAGGTTTCACATATGTAAGAATGAGTAGAATCGGGGTCAATCAAAGCAATTACATTAGTATCAAAGAGAGTAAAAGTACCGGTAATAACATCAGGCGAAGAAGCATCCTCGCGGGCACGTATAGCATAAGCTCTAGCAGGCGCACGAGCCTCGGATCTAGTCGTAGCATCTCTAGATCCTCTCTGACCACCACTAGCATTGCCCGTATTTCTAGATGGTCTACCTCGAGCAGTGGTAGCACCCGGTTTCCCACTCTGATTTACATTCTGTTCAGACAACCTCGGGCAATCTTTAATGAAGTGGTCAACTGATCCGCACTTGTAACAGGAGCGGTCATGGAATCTACAACTCCCCGAATGCCATTTACCGCAATATCGACATTCCGTTCTGTCTCGACGTTCATTCCCAACACTGGCGACCGAAGTGCCTCGTGTACCCACAGGGGGTCGATCATGATCTCATCTAAAAAGGCCCGAAGTGCCTCTAGACCGGCCCACATCATCTCGAAATTTCTTCGATGCCTGTTGAAGAGACTTTCCCGAGGATCTTTTACGAAACTCTCCAGTTCCCACATCAACTTTTTGTTTTTCTTTTCTAAGCTCTTCGGCTTTACAAGCTCGCTCGACAAGTACTACGAACTCTCGTATTTCAAGAATGCCAACGAACATTTTTATATCTTCATTCAGCCCATCCTCGAAGGGTTTACACATGATAGCCTCAGACGAAACACATTTCCGAGCGTATCTACTAAGTCTAACAAATTTTCGCTCGTAATCTGTAACTGATATAGAACCTTGCTTAAGCTCAAGAAATTCCTTCCGTTTTTGATCAACAAATCTCTGACTGATATACTTTTTCCGAAACTCAGTTTGGAAAAAATCCCAAGTTACTTGCTCTCGGGGCACAACAGAAGTCAGAGTACTCCACCAATAGTAGGCAGAATCACGTAGCAAGGAGATAGTACACTTTAGGCACTCATCGGGTGTGCAAGATAGCTCGTCGAGTACCGGATAGTGTTGTCCAACCAAAATTCAGCTTGCTCGGCATCATCGCTGTCCGTAGCTTTAAATTCAGTAGCCCCATGTTTTCGGATTCTGTCAACTGGGGGCTTATTTGACCTTATTTGGTCAGTTTCTGGAGGTATTGTAGGTGCGGGGGTTGTATTAGTCGGGAATGGAGGTTGTGGAACAGCCGTATTAGTTCGAATGTATTGGTTGAACCAATCATTCATCACGCTATAGAAAGCTTGTCTAGCTTCATCATTCGGGTTACTAGCATTAGGTTGAGAGTCCACCGGCGCTGTCCCTTGTGCGGGAGCAGGCGCTACACTCTCAAGATCATCAGCTACCGCTCGGTCGGGATCGGGATCCATTACTATAAATAAACACATTTGCAAATGTCAGAAATCACCACACTATCAAATAATCACATAAAATGGCATGTATAGCTAGACCCAACGCATTACGGTAGTCCTAGAATCGACTAAACCGTAGCTCTGATACCAATAAAATTGTAACACCCCGTAACCGAGACCGTTGCCGGAGTGGGACAGGAGGGGTTCACAGACTAAATTCGCTTACTATCGCAGTCCATTTTAAAAAAATTTCCAGACAACTGGCTAACTGTGTCGCTGTCACCTTAAAAATCATATCTTGAGTTTCACAACTCGAAAATCAGTTTCGTGATTTTTCCCTGAAACTAGACTCATATGTACATCTACATACTTTTTTCTAGAATTTGTGGTCGGGCCAATTAGTACATTTTATTAGTTAAAGTCTCCCCTGTTACAGGGAGCGACTACACTGACCTTCATGCATTACGATTTGGATATCTCCCTGCACAGAGCTTCAATACTGATGCCGTTTGTTTCTATAGAAACTAGACTCATAGAGGAATCTATACATATATGGCATGACTCCTAATTATCTCTGGTTAATTTATAATGAATTTCCAAAGTCGGAATAGGGAATCAAAAAACCCTTCTGGCCCTGTCTCACGAGAACCTGAATATCTCTTAACATACTGTCTATATGATCGTTTCGTTACTTTCCTATGAAAATATATTCATCAAGGTTCGCTTACATAATTTATTCACTATTTAATTCCATTCCTACTATTTTTAGTGATTTTTCACATCCACATCACTGATGCTGCCAGCATCTGTTTTTTTAAGGTAAACTTTACCTATTTCATGATCCTCCATGGATCAACTAGAGTTTGTCATACATATTCCAAAAGTGATCAAGAATAACCCTTCCCATGGCTAACCGTTACCAACATTTCCATACCTCTCGACGGACAACATACAAAACGATTATAATGCTATGATCAAAGTATATTTAAGCCATTTTCGCATGGCTATCCAAATTTACACAAAACCGAAGGGTACATGACCAACAACAAAAGGGTAGTCCTATACATGCCATTTCAAAGTTCAACCAAAATTGTACCAAAAGGGGGCTTTGATAGTGTGGGAGACTTCGACTTCCAAAAATCCCGAGTCCGATAGCTGACGAGCCAAAATCTATAAAACAGAGAAACAAAGAAACGGAGTAAGCAATTTATGCTTAGTAAGTTTTGAGCAAGGGATTCCAGCACAACAAAAGTATAGCATTCATGTAGCTAAACAGATAATTTCATATGCACAAATTTTCAATATCATACTTACTTCACATTACCAACCCTTATATTCATACACAAAGATCAACTTAGCCAAAGGCCGGTAGCTCATTTATCAACTGAGCGAATACTTATTTGTAAGGGCTCAACTAATTCAAAGCACATACGAAACATACCTCAATGTTGGGATGTTACAAGCGTATCAACTGAAATTTTTACAGCAAGATCGTTCATTCCCAAATCACGTACCTTCGGAATTTAACCGGATATAGCTACTCGTTCAAATGCCTTCGGGACATAGCCCGGTTATAGTAACTCGCACAAATGCCTTCGGGACTTAACCCGGAATTAGTAACTCGCACCAATGCCTTCGGGCTTAGCCCGGAATTAGTAACTCGCACAAATGCCTTCGGATCTTAGTCCGGATATGGTCACTTAGCACAAAGCCTTCGGGACTTAGCCCGGACATCATTCGAATAACCATGCACATTTAACAATAAATCATGACACATTCGTATTTCATTTTCATTAGCAAAACTCAAACACAAGACACTTATCACTCTTGCAATTTCGGCTCAATAGCCACACACAAAGAGCATGATTTTGATTTGCTTAAAACATGATCTAATCAAATCATAATTTAAGCTCTATTACTCAAGAACTTACCTCGGATGTTGTCGAACGGTTTCGACGGCTATTCGACCACTTTTTCCTTCCCTTTATCGGATTTAGTTCCCCTTTGCTCTTGAGCTTAATTCAAACAAATTTAACTCATTAAAGTCTCATTTTGCTAGCTTATGGCCGAATATGACAATGAGTTTGATAGGTCATATGGCCACCTTTTAGCTCAAATACACAATGGTCATACGCATTTTTAATCACATCAAGCAATTTAATACAACTCATTCGAACATCAAAAGAGAAGCTCAAGGTACTTAGCCCATAGATACATTAGACACTAGAGTCACATATGTACGAAATCACGAATCGAATTCAACATACTAGCTAATATTTCCCCTTAGCCGAATTTTCTAAGTCAAGCTAAAGCCATCAATAGGCTACCTATGGCCGAACATACACATAACTTATGTACTTATTCATGTGGCCGAACATACATGTCTATGTTGGGGCCGATTGCATCACAACACCATACCATTTCAATTTTTGGTCATGGTTAAACAAAAAAACTTAATGTCTCACTCAAAAATGCTAAAAAGAAGATTCAAGAATCATCAATCCACCATCACATGCACCATTACAAAGCTTCACTTTTAGCATGCAAATGATATCAACACCAATCCACCTTGGCCGAATATCATCTCCATGACATAGTAAAGATTTGAACCATGGGCTATTTAGAACTCAAGCTAACTACTAAAACATGCATGCATCTCATGGAACATCATCAAACATACCTTAGTCTATCAAACCACCATAGCCGATTTCCTCAAAGCTCTTTTTCCTTCTTTTTCTTTCTCCTATTCGGCCAAGAACAACATGAGAGCTTTTCTCTTCTTTTTTTTTGGTCATGCATGAGAATGATGAACACATTTTTTTTCTCTTTGTTTTCTTCCTTCAATTTTTATTAGTTTATTGCCCATGCTTCTTATTTTATTCTTCCATTAACACAACATGTTTCATGACATGTTTTGCCCATGCTTCTTATTTTATTCTTCCATTAACACAACATGTTTCATGACATGTTTTGCCCATGCTTCTTATTTTATTTTTCCATTAACACAACATGTTTCATGACATGTTTTGCCCATCATCCCTTGTCATGGCCGGCCACTAGTACTTAAATGGGGGGAAATTGACATGCAAGTCCACCCCTTTGATTACATGCACTATTAGGCCACTTGCATTTGCCTAGCACATTTCTAAATTTTCTCACATAAGTCCTATCAACTAAATTCACATGCAATTAACTAAATCGAAGCTTAAAACTTTCACACATTTATATTCACATACTTTAGGCAATAATTATCACATTCAAATAATTTGGTGACTCGGTCTAGCGGTCCCGAGACCGCTTTCCGACTAGGGTCACTTTAGGGCTGTCACAGAGGCTGAATAAAATATGAAATTAAATCTTATTGAGTCTAGTTTTACATAAAAGCAATGGTGTAATGAATGAAATTATGATTATGATATATAATAATTTTTATGAGACAAGGTCAATATGATTTTGGATTCCCCTGTTCTAACTTTGAAAAATCATTATAAATTGTAAACAAATGTTTATGAGATGAAATTTATATTTCGAAAAGCTTAATGCTTTTATTTTCAAGGGAAACAAATGACAGCATAATACAAGACTTTTACTGAAATATATTTATTTTTTAGTGAAGAAGGGTTAGAGCTACCTAGCAACAAAACAGGGGAAGATTTGAAGGAAAAACTATAGTAATTGGCTTTAGGAAAAACTATATTATTTAATTTGAATTCGAAATAAATCGGCTTAACTCAAAGTAAAATTTATCTTATTCAAAACTCAATTTGTATAAGCTAGAACTACCAAGCCAAGTGAGCTACTCAACCGATAAAAAGTTTTACTCTAAATTTTTTCCTTAAGAAAAATAAAAGATGAAGATATGCTTTTGTGGAAACCACAGCTACAAGTATAGCCTTGAGTAATCAGGATTTCAACTTTGTGAAAGATTCTTGAATCACTTTGCAGATCACCTAACAATTCACTCGTCTTTTATTAGCAACAATTGAGCTCTATGTGTAGGTCTCACAAGGCGGGCAAAGGAGCCCACAATTGATGTACACATTTCAGATCCTTCATGTTCCCTTGGGGTCATTCAACCCCACAATAATGGCTTATTGCTTGGAAAAGACTCAAGGCCCATCAAATTTGATCCTAGTTAAAATGTAAACACTCTAGTAAATTGTATTTTTACCAAGATAATTATTGTAAATCTTAAAGGATAAAGATGTATAGAGTTTAAATCCATTAGGACACTCATATTGTAGATAGGCGCTAATCTCAGAAATTGATGTAATTCGATCTATATCGTTGGATTTGAGGAGCTCAACTATAAATACAGCATTCCTCCTTCATTTGTAATCACTTCATTCTTGATTTAAAGAATACTTTGAGAGCATTTACTCAAAAACTTGGTGTGCTATTACTTTCTTGTTGCTTTTTTGTTCAATTCAAGTCCCTTTGTCATTTCGATATACTTTCACTTTATTTCGATGCCTTAGAGAATTTCTGTGAGAATTCTCATCTTTCGAGAGTTACGCTAACTTAAGCCCTTGAGGCCATAAAAATAACTTAGAAACAATTCGAGACCAAATGGAATCAATTAAAAAGTACAAGAAACAGTTAGAAAAATTGGACTGTAGGGGTCACACGACTGAGACACACGTTCGTGTCTCAGGCTATGTAACAATGAAATAAGGACACACGGCTGTGTCCCAGCTATGTATTCACCCATGTAATTCTCTAAGTTGGGTCACACGACCAAGACATACACCCGTGTGTCAGAACTTGTGTTAGGCCGTGTAATTTCCTGACTTGTGTGCAATAAAACCTATGGGGGACACACGACTGTGTCGCCAGGCATGCCACACACGGCTGAGTCACACGCTCGTGTCTCAGGCCATGTGGACATGAATTTGCCCAATTTCAAGCCATTTCTAGCACCAAAGCATGCATACACCTAGAGACATTTTGTACATAAAAACAAGGCATCCAAATATGACCAAAACCTACATAAAATGACCAATTTAATAGTTCAAGATCATTCAACCAATATGCGATACAAGGCACCTCAAATGCAAATATTCAGTCTTACCTAAACATGCAAACAAACATCACTTCTCATTCATCAATCACATTAAACTCAATACCATCTTCAACATACCAAAACTTGACCATATTTCAACCAAATCAACACTTACCATTTTGGTCATTCAAACATGGATCAAAAATTACCAAGTTAACTTGCACATACCATCATAAACTATTTTGCATACAAGATATCAAAACACACCTATATTGAAGTACTATATACACCTACATCAAACACCATTATAAACATCCTAATTACGTTTCAATCTCAAATTCAACTCCTTAAGTTTATAAATGCCACTACTCTAGGAGAAATAAGAACTACCAAAGTCATTAGATAGTGTGAGCTGAGGACTTGATCTGTCCCACGTGTCAGCAACAACAATCTACAAAATCAACCACAAAAACAAATAAGCTTATAGAGCTTAGTAAGAACGTAGCATATCATAATCTAACGTTAAATTTAATACAATTCACATTTCATTGATATCAAAATTTTCGAAGTCTAAACAGGGGCACGTGTGTGCAATTCAGGGGTACCGAAGTACAAACAAGGGCACGTATGTGCAATTTAGGGGTACTGAAGTACAAACAGGGGCATGTATGTATAATTCATCATTTTTCTTCTAAAAATGTAATAATTAAATAATTATAATGCAAATACACAAAATTTAAAATTCATTAATATTAAAACACTACGAACTTATCTCGACAATTATAGTGTAACAAAGAAGTCGATTAATCCGAAGCTTTAGCTTTTCCCCGATTTGAATCCGTACGAGGTCTATCTTGATCGAAATAGACAAATTCAGTCCATCTAATACTATTATTATTCAACTCAGTCCATAATTTATTACAAAATTACTATTTTTCCCCTAACATATTAACTTTTCACAATTTAGTCCTTAAACTCATAAATTGAAATCTAAGCATTTTCATCCTTATCTCATGCTATTTGGATTCACTAGGGACCAATATCAACTCATAAAAACCATCATTTCATGAATTTAACTTCAACTTTTACTACTTTTACAAATAAGTCCCTAAATACAATTTTCATCAAAAATCACTTTACAAAACTAGTTTATATAACAACAAGGACTCATAATCCTTTATAAAATATCAAGAATCATGCAATAGCATTCATGGGACAATCCTAATTCTTTAACAATTTTACAAATTGATCCCCATACTAGCTAGATTAAGCTACGACCTCGAAAACATAAAAATCATTAAAAACAGGCTTAAAAATCATTGCATGCAAATGGAATTCAAAATAAAGCTTTCTCCCTCCTTCAATGGTGAATTCGGTCAACAAGAAGAAGAAAATGAAAAGATGATAACATTATTTCATCTTTTCTTACTTAATTTTGATTTTAATTCTCTAATTACCATTTTAGCCTTATTATTAATTAAAATTTACAACAAAACCTTGCCATGAATATCCACTAACATTAAAAATGGTCTAATTACCATCTAAGTCCATTCGACTTTAAATTACATAGCTATTTGACACCTTTAACTAATAGAACTCCACTTTTACACCTTTTACAATATAGTCCTTTTTACGAAATTAAACATGCAAAAGCCAAAATTTCTTAACGAAATTTTCACATGACCTTACTAATGTCCTATAGATATTAAAATAAAAATAAAATATTAATTTACTCATCAAATTTGTGGTCCCAAAATCACTATTTTGATTTTACTGAAAACAGGATGTTACAATTCACATACATTCTAATCTGGTCATAGTGTGTAAATAAGCAGTTCACATAACCTTTAGGAAACCTAATAGCATACTGCGACTTAGAAGCATGTATATAGTATAGTACATATCATATTCATAATGCATTGTACTGATATATTGACAATTTGTGACGATGAAACATAATCATAAATCATATTCATTGGATAAACGGATATCTAGAAACACCAAATAATTCAAAGAGTCCTACTCTATCTATAATAAGTGTAGCACGAGTGCTAACACTCTCCAAACACACCACACTATCTTCGGTGAATGGAGCTTAACTCAACATTTCCTTTCTCTCCAACGCTATCTTCATGCCATAATACCCTATCACAACAATAAAGGTGAGTACTCACAATCCTATTGCATGCCAATCATATCCAACAATTTCAAGGGTTCACAATGCCAACATATCACTTTTAACGCATTCACAGTTTACAATTAATATAGCTCACAACTTAGCAGAGCTCATAAACTAGCACCGTTTATAGTGTATAGCTCGTATTTCACATAGTTCACAATAAGGCATAGTTTGCAATACACATAGATCGCAATAGAGATAGCTTGCATATAATGGTTTGCAAATAGCATAAATTGCACAATAACATAGCTCACATAAATAAAACATAGTTCGCATAATCATAGCCAAGCTCGCACAGTATATTTCACATGTTATCATAGCTCACATAGACATAAGCACTTACTTTATAACTTAGGATAGGTGTTTAGACTACCTAAGCTCCCATTATCATGCGAACTGGTGTTTAATTGCAGTACTCATGACCACTCACCTTTGATATTTCCCTACTTGCTGTCAAACCTAGGTAAGATTTTTGTTGCCTCTGTCTTTGTTCAATAAGGCTTCTCATTGGTTTGTCACTTAATTTGAAGAATTCCATGAGATTTGGATTGATTTGAGAAAAAAAAAACATGTTAAGAACTTATAGAAAATTGAAAGAGAAAAGATAAGTTTCTTTGGAAATTAGAGAAGAAAAATGAGTTTGGATGCTTAGAAAGCAGGATGGTTGAGAGAATTTTGAGAGAAATTTGGATCTAATGAAAATTCATTTCAATTTAATTCCTAGTTATTTATATTTATTTATTTATAACTTAATTATTATTATTTTTAATTACTTTGACTCTAATTTCGATATCTCACGCGAGCCCATGACTTAATTAACCGATACTACTAACTTGATTTTTGGGGTGTGACAACTCTCTCCCTTTAAAAAAAATTTCATCCTTAAAATTACCTGAACCGAATATATAAGGATATTGAATTCTTATTGTGTTCTTGGTTTCCCAAGTAGAATCTTCAATTTTGTGATTATACAATAAAACTTTTATTAAAGGTATGATCTTATTGTGCAACACCTTTATCTCACGAGTTAAGATCTCAATTGGTTTCTCCTCGTAGGTAAGACTAGGTGAGACCTCAATCTCCTTAATCAAAACAATATTTGATGGGTCGAATTGGTATTTTCACAACATGCATATGTGAAACACATCATGAATATGCTCAAGTTCAGTAAAAAACCTAAGTTCACATGCTATCGGTCCAATTCTCTTAATAACCTCATAAGGTCCAATAAATCTCGAACTCAATTTCCTCTCCATCCGAATCTCAAAACTTTCTTCCAAGGTGAAACTTTAAGGAACACTCTATCCCCAACCTGAAATTCAATATCACGACTTCTCAGATTTACATAAGACTTCTACCTATCAAAAGCAGTGTAACACCCCTAACCCGTCTCCGTTGCTGGAATAGGATCAAGCGATATTACGATGATTAACATATTTGATAATATTTAAACAAAATTCAAAAATAAATTTAAATATCATAAATCAATATCCAATCAATAATCATAGCATTCATACAAAAACAACCTTAAATCAATCCTGTGAGACTTCAGAAACTATTTGGAAACCAACAATGAGTAATCTTAAACAAAATAGAAAAATATGGAAAAAAAACTGAAATTAGGGGTTACACAGCCATGACAAAGGCTAGCCTGTGTGGCTACCCACATGCTCGTGTGCTCAGACCGTGTAACTGACTGCGATCGTGTGAAAAATCCTGCACCAAAAATGACCCTTAATGCAAACCAAGTCAACATCCATTTCTTGGACACCAAACCAAACTTTCCCAATCACTTTCACATGGTTAGAACACATTCAAATGAACCTAAAGCATTCCAAAATCATTCGTCCTATGTGCCCAACCAATATGCAATTACTTGGCACCACAATTCAAACATTGAAACATAATCCATTCAAGTGTAACTACTTAGCATTTCATACGTCTTCAACTACCAAAGATACCTTATTTATTATGACCAAAATCATCAACAAAGATTTACCAAGTTACCTAAGTATTTGTACTAATTCAACCCTTCCAAATCAACCATTCAAAATGCATTTAAAACAAAAAAAAACATACCATTGTCATCACACACCACAATCAACGAAAATACTAATGGAGATTTACATCATTATACACATCTCATACTTCAAATAACACAAAACATATCCATAATGCTTCTAACACATATAAATAACATCCTAATTACATGTTACTTATAGCCGAATCAAAATAAACAATAAATTACCAAATAAGTTGTTGGATAGTGTGATCTCCAAAAATAATCCAATCGACAACTTGTATCCGACGATCAACAAGGAATAACCACCAAAACGAGGTAAGCTTGCCTAAAGCTTAGTAAGTTCATAATAAAATTAAACTTTAACTTACCAAAAATGATGTAATTAAAACATTTTACAAGATAATTCAATATCATGGTCATGAGGTCATTCATTACCTATACTCATCACAAGTCTCACAAGGTTAGTGAGTTCATATATCAAACATATAGCTTTATCACGTTGTCAAACATATACATGAAAAACACATTTGGTATTTATACCAACAATCACATATTCATTTAACATTTCACATCTTCATTCTAAGTATTCATTTCAAATGTCTCTTTTCACATGCCCATATCCATATGAATATTTCGTATAGACACTTCATATAACCATTTCATATATCTATTTTCATAAAAACATTTTGTATAACCATTTCATCTAAACATATCATTTTATCATTTAACACATAATCATTCATTATATCTTGTACTTACATTTCTTTCCTATATGACACAACCTCACAAGGTTAGTAGGTATCACAAAGAAACACATAATTCCAACAAATAATAGAACATGTAATAATGACAAAACAAGTACATATTACATCCATCATATGTTCAATAATAGAGCTTCCCCTTTCAAATATTTATATCAACATTTTCCAATTCACATTTCTTGACCATATAACATCTTATATATATACATATTCGTTTAAGCCTTTATCACCCGTTGAATGAAATGAAATAACATTGGATACTCAGGAAATACTTATACAAGATGTGGTTGTAAAATGCAACCATATACACTCACACGAGCTGTGAATTAAGATGTTAGGCTACACGATGCTACTAGCACGAGCTGTGGAGAATCTGCAACAAATGCAGGACTTCAGCCATTGGTAGGATATCCAAGACCAGCACCTGAAACTATAAATAACCTCTACATGACATGACATTTGTATCCTAAGTATTCACAATGTTCAAACGGGAAATATTTCATATTCGAATCCTTTAACTTCGTTTCCATTATACCATTTCAAATACACATCCATGTATTTCATATTTTCCAAACATAGTACTCAACTTAAATATCATCACAACTTAGTTCAACTCATCACATGCCAATCTTAAGTAGTTAAAACTCAATTGCAACATAAATAGATATGTATTAAATCAAAAAAAGAGCAAATAATTAATTCGATCAATTTACAAACTTACCTAATCAACAACAGTTACGAACGCAACACTGACAATTTCTCCTCACTTTCCTTTCCCGCAATTAAAGTTGGGTTGACTCATTTCTTGATCTAAATATAATATTTTTATTCAATGAACCAATTCAAATATTATAAAATACTAAAATTCATATATTTTACCATTAATCATCATTCTACACTTTTACCCTAAATTTTTATTTTTATTCAATTTAGTCCTTAAACCTGAAACTTTCAAATTAACCACATCTAATCCCAATTCATGTTAGTTAAATTTCCTATAATCCCTATACTACCCATAATTAAAAAAATTTCAAAATAATTGCATATAATTTTACTATTTTAACAACTTAGTCCATAAGCTTAAAACTAACCAAAATTACCTAACAAAATAGTCCTAAAACATTTCATAGCTAAGATTAATCAATGGCAAGTTTTAAAATTTTTAACAGTTTTAAAATCGGAGATACGGGTTAGCTAGGCCTAGTTGTAACTATCTCAAAAACATAAAATTTACTAAAAACCAATAGCCAAATGAATTACATGCATAAAATAAAGCAAAATCGAATTTTGGAGAATTTGGACAACATTTTACTTATGTTTTACTTTTAATATTATTATTACTAACATTTTAACATATATAATTAAAATAACATGTAATTTAATTAATTAATACTCATGAACCGCCCATCATGCTAAATTGTGGTCAATTTACTATGTTAATCCTCCCACTTGACTATATAATTCATTTTAATAAATTAAATTCAATAGTGATTAACTTTTGTAACTTTTACGGTTTAATCCTTTTTCCTTAATTAACAAACATATACTAAAATTTCCAAATTGAAAGTCAATATACCTATATAGTAACTCTGCATTAAATATTTACGAGCTCAATTTATAGAAACAAAGTCCCGAAACCTCATTTTCCAAAATACTTGTACTTTACTATTTGTTCAATTAGCAAAAATTATTAAACCAAAATCCAATATGATATTATAATTGACTTGTAAATATTAAATAATAATATTTACAAACTCACTTGTCGAATTTGTGACCTGGAACCACTATTTTCGACACCACTGAAAATTGAGTTGTTACAAGTGCCTTTCAGTCTGTCACAAATCAGTTTCACTTTCTTTTCGTTCTCCTGACTCAAATTTAAACCAACATAAATGAGTCAAACATCTCCTACCATACAGTGCCTCGAATGGTGTCATCTGAATACTTGACTAATAACTGTTGTTTTAGGTGAACTTCGCTAAAGGCAGATATCGCTCCAAACTACTACTGAACTCAATGACACCATTGCACAACATATCATCGAGTACTTGAATTACTCTTTTTGACTGACCATCCATCTGAAGATGATAAGTCGTACTAAAGTTAAGCTTCGAACTCAAAGCTTCATGAAGACTCTTCCAAAATTTCCAGGTAAATCGCGAATCTCTATCACAAGAAATCAAAATTGGAATACCATAACACTACAGCAAAACAGGTTTTTAGTGGCGTTTTTTTTATAAGGGCCGCTTAAACTATTTGTGGCGCTTTTACAAACGCCGCAAAAAACGCCGCTAACATTTTGTGGCGTTTATGAAAAAAACGCTCCCACAAATGCCGCTAAAAAACACGACCTTTAGTGGCGCTTTTCCTACAAACGCCACTAAAAATCATGACATTCTAAAAAATTATTTTATTTTAATTAAATAATATTTATTTCTATGTTAAATATTATATTATGTTTAATTTTTGAATTTTGAAATTTGAAATTTAAACTATATACTTTTAAGGATAAATAAAAAATATTAATTAAATTAAATTTTTCATTAAAATTTAAACTTTAAAACTAAATATAAAAATTAATGAATTTAAATTTAATACATAAACATTGATTCAATATGTAATTTAATACATAAAAAATAACACACAGAGACACAAAGTATTACAATTTCTAAAACAAAATTCATCCTCGTGAGAAAAGAATGCCAATTCATCATCACCTCTCATTAATCAAAGGAAAAAATCAGAAAAGAAGAAGAAACAATATACAACAGAGGGCTGGTTCAAGCTTATGTGAAGCCAAAGTATTACAATGCCTGCATATAACTTAGAGAAGTCCTTTGATGCTTTCAATTCAACCGCCAGAGAATCCAAAACACCGGAACAGAAAGCCAAAGTATGCACCTGTAAGCCAAAGTCAGGCCAATAAGGAAATCACTTATACGACCCTCAAAGCCACATATGTCAAAGCACATTATCTGATCTCTTTGAATTATGATATGGAAAGATAAATTTTTAATAATGCCACCATAATGCAAGAATTAGAATTTGTTTCGAGAAAAGTCATTGATCTTGTTATTAATCATGTGCCTTTGCATGTACAGGTGTTGCATCTAAAACCTACATAGTTTAAATAAAAAATATCACCAAATCCATGGCCTATCCTCAAACAATCTATTATTTAGATATGTAAACGAGTCAAACAGAAAGCAGCTCATGGCAAAGCATTTTCCTGATCCACTATGTTAGTTGTTTTTATCTTTATTTCTTCCCTGAGTTCAATTTTAAACCTCAAAATATCTAAATATATTGATGCTCAGAATGCTTAATATTGCGGACAACCAACACAATAGTCTAATACTGGTTTATCTACTATGAAAAAATACTAAATTGTAAGTTACATAGAGAACAATTTTAATTATTTTCATTTCAGAAAGCACCAAAAAAGTTGAACAACCTGCCTAAATTTCATCTGTTAAGGTGGAAAACCTCAGTTACACAAAAGCCTCTCTCAGCCTTTTTGAAATAAATAACCAGCAACTACTATGAATCTTATAGCAAAAATATATATAAGAACAAGTATCTTACCTATGCAACAAAAGGCCATAATTTGCTCAATTGCTTGTTCAATCATTTTTCCTAAAAGGACAACATAGTGTAAGACAGTAAGCAACTACACTGCATAAAATCTTAACACCCAAATGGAAACACCTTTTTTTATACCTAACACATGCAAATGTATCTAGTATTTGAGATGCATATTTTATGCCTTGTCGCATAATGCTCTGACCTAAACAAGATAACACGAAAATAGAGTTACAACCAATTATAACCCAAATGAAACAAGGAAGAAAAACGAGGACTTCTATTGATCAACCTGAGAACAAAACAATACAAGTAAAACGTAGAAAACTCTTGCAGCGAACACACAAAAGTTCTTGTGCAAATATGCCAAGTTCTTTCGAAATCAACTACATCAAATAAATCAAAAGAATATATAAATGTTTTAAATGGAAGAGAGAAAAAATTGATTTTTTTCATTAATCATAACTAAAAGTTCACAAGGCAATAGAAACTAATGCTATTGGAATAATATCTTAAAACAAATCCAATTCAAAATCATTTTGGTATTCATTTCGTAGCCAAATATAGCCTAATCTATTAAAATAATTATACAATTAAATTAAGTGCTCAAAATTTCCATACTTTCTTGAGAAACAAACAGAGTGTGAAAAAAAAAGTACCTGCTGCTCCGAAAGTGGCTTACATTGCATCAGCTGCGAGATCTGTTCATCAAGATCGAGGGCTGAGTCTGTTGGTGCACCCATTTTTGATAATTAAGTAGCAAGAATAGAAATGATAAAGAAAGGGAGAGACCATTAAGGTTGGTGGTACAAATTTAGCACAAAGGCTGAAAAGGTAAAATAGGAATCTAGAATATCTTTTATCCCTCGAAACCAAATAATGAAATTACATGACAAATGCCTTACTGGTATTTTAACTATAATTAGTACAGTTTTTATATTAATGGATTAAAAGTTTAAAGTTCTGATTAAATAGATTGCCAAGTTTAATATGTTCATTTTCTCTACATCAAAAGTTTCAAATTAGTAATTATAATATTCAGTGTTTAAAAATTTGTATAATCTATCAGATTTCTTAATTCAAAATTATCAATATATTCAATATATTGAATCAATAAATTATTTGTGAGATGACTGTAGCCTTTTTTAAGATAATTTCTTCTATTTTCACATATTTTAAGAGTCATGAGTATTACCTTATAGTATTTTATTTGGCCACTATTTTTATTTTTTTAATTAAATAGAGAAGTGTTTATTGTACATATGCATATTTTACAATAAAAAAGATAATATGTCAGACTCCCCACTTGTTATCATTTTAATATCTACTGATTGTTTAACTAAATACATTATGATAATCGATGGGTAAAAAATGATTTTATTAAATTATTATAATTTTATGAAAATTTTGATACTAAAAAATGTAATATAATAAAATTTGCTATTCAAGTGATGGAAATTAACTAATTAGATCTGCTATTAACTAATTAGATCAAGTGATGGGTGATAAAGTGATTCGAATATATTTTTGTATTGATGAGATATATTAACTAATTAGATCTGCTATTCAAATGATGGAAATTAACCTCACGATCAAAACGACCTTGCCTGAGAAGTGCAGGATCTAACAAATCTCTACGATTTGTAGCAGCCCAAAATATAACACCTTTGCCAGTATCAAACCCATCAAGTTCTATTAGTAGCTGATTCAAAGTAGTTTCCCGCTCCTGAGTGGCTACATTATACAGGTGGTCTGTTGTTTCCTTGAAAATCCCCTGACGTCTGATCAGATAGAAAGAAAGAGAGAAATCATTTACATATGATCTTAAAGACAGCTATGTTTTTCTCCTCTCCACTAAATTCATCTATAGTTATCTTCCTATCATAATTGCAGTGATAATTGGCCTATAAAAGGTACTGAATGTAGCCCATTCTCAGTGTCTTATGAAATACCATAAAAGATAACCAAGGCAACTATATTTCCATTCCAATCACTTGATTTAAATCAGATGCAAAATATTAATGCTTAGTTGCAAACTATATCTGCTAAAGCATTCACCTTCAAATGTCAACAAATGGTGTGTTTTCAACAAATTCTTGCATTAAAAAAAGAAAGTATAGGAGCAGCAACAAGATTATCATACCTAGTTGCTAAAGCATCAATTTCATCAATGAATATAACTGATGGTTTATTTACATGCAAAAGATAAGAATTTATCAACAAATTACACAAAGTACATAGCACAACCAAGTATCTGTAAATAAAATAAAAGGAATCTGTACTTATAACATAAAAAAAATAACACAGAAAATACAGCAAGCTGATTTATAGGTGGCCCAACCATCTGCAACATTTTATCTGTTCCCTAATTATTACCATATGCCCAACAATTAATAGCTACATGCTACCTTAGCAATCAAATATAAGAAACTTATAGCATTATCACCTTGGCTCTCTTAAACAGATCCCTGATACGAGTAGAACCAACACCAACTAAAACTTCCACAAATTCTTTGTATTGAGTTACTAATTCTTTGTATAATAAAATTAGAGGTGATCTAAAAGGCATAGAAAAACAAATGTAAAATTTCTTTGTATTAAGTTACTTAGTCCCATATTCCAATAAATACATCCATCCATGACAAAGAAACAGGAAACTGACCTGTAAAGGAAGCATTACTCAGTCCTGCATTAATTAAAGATAGAACCATAAAATTAGCTTAATTCTGCTGGGCAAAATTGCCAAAGATCACATGTAATTCCTGTTTTAAGTAAAGTCGAAGCCTTAAGGGCTGGTACAAGTTACTAATATCACATGTAATTCCAGTTCATGGTTGTTATAATGGTATTGTACAAGTCAAAAAATAACTTTGCTCATGTAATGATTAAAATGCCCCATCCAAGTTCAATTAGTTGCTTAGAACAACAAGAAAGATGTAGAATCTTACAATATAAAACCAGAATAAATAGAATCCTATCACATGAAAGAAATGATTCCTTCCAAGAAAAGGAGTAAATAATAATTTAACTGGAAATCTGGAGCTGAATTCTATATGATCAAGCATTCCATAGTAGGGCCAAGTATGAAGGAAAACAAAACAGTATGGCAAAATCTATTAATTGGGCATAGTTGAGTTACCTTTCTGTTAGCCCTAGCATAGCCAAAATAGGGAATGACGGCAGTAATGTTCTTAGCAGAAGCCCTTCGACAAGCATCGATCATAATGAGAAGCTCCATAAGATTCTCATTGGCAGGGGGACAAGTGGGTTGCACAAGGAACACGTTGCACCCTCTCACACTCTCTTGCAACTGAACATAAATCTCACCATCAGCAAAACGCTTTATCTTGATTTTCCCAAGCTCCAGACCCATATAGCATGCGATTTCCTATCCAATATAGAAAAAGCAATAGCGGGAATTACACAACTCATATTCCTGTATACCTAGATACTTATTAGATATCTAATCTAAACAATCTCAATGAAAGAAAAGAGAGGGTTGAATTGAATCTAAACCTGACCAAGAGCAGGATTAGCAGTGCCAGAAAATATACGGAGCCTAGTGTCGTGTTTGTTGATATCGTTTTGGAAATGGGAATTAGGGGAGAAGAAGGTTGGAAACGCAGGATCAGAGGCGAGGAGAGGAAAGTGAGGCTTTCCATTTTTGAACTTCAATGGCTCCACCAAGCTACACCTCTAGAAATAGGGAAACCCAAATTTTAGCTCCTGAAATTTTATTAGAAAATTAAGAAAAAAACACATATGCAAGTCAAAGATATAATTATTAAGCCCCTCAAAAAGCATGCAGTGGAGTTATACACCTACGTAAGACGTCTAAGATATCTTAATTGTGAGAAGGAAGGAGGAGAGCTAGATCTGGGAATACCATCAGGGATTGTGAGAAGAGGCTGAGAAGAGCAATCGCAAAGGCAAGGTCGGCAAGTGTTGGAAGTGTGGCTGAAGGCTACTAATCCTTCCATGAAATGCCAATAGACACAACCCCACCTTCAACGCCGCCGTCTGGTTCACTGTCATCTCTTCTATCTCAAAGTCTAACTGGAAACCAAATCAAAACTGCTGCTGGAGAGCTTCTTGATTGAAAAGAGCAACGAAGGTGTAAGATTGGGGGTGTTTTGAGGATACTGATTTTAGGGGGGAAAATTAGGGGTTTCAGAGGGGGAAATTTGGGGATAAAGCCACGCCTTAAAAAATGAGATGATTTTTTTTGGCGTTTTTATAAAAAACACAGTTATTGTTAGCCTTTTGTGACGTTTTTCATAAAAATGCCAAAAAAAATTATTTCATTGTAAATAAAACGATACCGTTTTATTCTGCTAAAAGTTTTTTATTTTATCTGCTAAAAATTATTAGTTAAATAATTTTGTAAAATATTTATTATTACTATTTTTTATAAATTGATTCTTATAAATAAAAAATCAAGTACTCTGAAAATAAATATCGTGTATTTTAATAAGAAAACAAATAATTAAATGGCTGTAATTAATTATTAAGTTAAAATTATCTAATATAAACAATCAATCTCTCACGTATCAAATTTCTATTAAAGATTGAGACGTTAATCATGATTTTATATTATTCTTTTCCGATCTAATCTTCATTTCATTAGAGATATTTCTTCCTAACTAAAATATAACTATTTTTCTAGAATTCGATGTGGAATGATTTTAGTTTTTGTATTTCATTTTTATTTGTTATAATCTGGTCCTATCCAAAATAGATAGTTACCTATCCATATCAATGATCTGTTACTTTTTATTTATTTATTTATCAATGTTTTTTTTTAAACCTAATATTTAAATATATCAAATGGTTTGATTAAATATTTTTAAATATAAAACTATTAATTGATTGTAAAAAATTTCATCATTTAACAAATCTTAAGTAAACCTTAAATCCTAAACCATTTAATATATATAAAGTTTATCTATTATCTCTTAAATAATTAAAACTATAATCATAATTTTAATATATTAAAATTAATATTATCTTTTTTACAATTATATAAGAAATTATTTAATATATAAATTAAAAAACACTAATTAATCTAAACCCTAAATCCCTAACCCCTAACCCATAAACCTTAAACCATAAAACATAAACCCTTAACCCCTAAACCTTAAACCCTAACCATCTAAAACTTAAACCCTAACCCTTAACCCATAAACCATAAACCATAATCCTTAAACCCATAATCCATAAACCTTACAATAGTAACTCATAAACATTAAACCCTTAACCATATACCATAAACCCTAAACTATAATGATAATTAATTCAATATTTTAAAATTAATACTATCTCTTTTACAATTATATAAGAAAATATTTAACATAGAAATTTAAAAACAATTAGTCATATACCAAAAATCTTTAAAATTATTTTAAATAATAGTATTTTAATTTTTTTCATTTTTTGTGGCGTTTTTCAAAAAATGCTGCTAAAGATCGAGCATTAGCGGCGTTTTTTAAAAAGTGCCGCTAAAGGTGTACATATAGCGGTGTTTCTTAAAAAAGTGCCGTTAATACTTGATCTTTAGCGGCGTTTTTAAAAAGCGCTGCTAAAGCCACTAAAATCTCAATACAAAACGATGGCGTTTTACAAAATTATTTTGCCAAGCATTAGCGGTGTTTTCTAAAAAGCGCCGCTAATACTCGATCTTTAGCGTTGTTTTTAAAAAGCGCCGCTAAAGCCACTAAAATCTCAATACAAAACGATGGCGTTTTACAAAATTATTTTGCCAAGCATTAGCAATGTTTTCTAAAAAGCGCTGCTAATACTCGATCTTTAGCGGCGTTTTTAAAAAGCGCAGCTAAAGCCACCAAAGGCTCAATACAAAACGACTGTGTTGTGTTAATTTTTTTGTGGCGTTTCAAGCATTAGCGGCATTTTTTAAAAAGCGCCGCTAAAGGTGTACATATAGCGGTATTTTTAAAAAAGCGCCGCTAATTCTCAATCTTTAGTAGCGTTTTTAAAAAGCGTCGCTAATGCTCGTTCTTTAGTGGCGTTTTTCATTCAAACGCTGCTAAAACCTGTTTTGTTGTAGTGTGAAGTCCGACTATCTCATCTATGTACAATTCAGCTAACCTTTGCATTGAATAGTTAGTACGCACAACTAGAAAATGCGCACTCTTTTAAAATCAATCAATAATCACCCAAATTAAACCCTTCTTTGTCGGGAACAATGGCAAAATTGAGACAAAAATCCAAATGATTCTCTCTAATTTCCACTCCAAAATTTGAACCAGTTGTAACAAACCTAAAGAATGTTGATGCTCTCTGTAACAGCCCAAATTTCGGTGAAATCAAAATAGTGGTTTCGGGACCACAAATCTGAGCCGAAAATAAAATTTATTTTTATTTTATTATATGGTCCATAATATGATAGAAATGTCATGTAAAAATTTTGAAAAGAAAAAATTATTGATTATGTGCTTAATTACGAAAAGGACCAAATTGCATAAAATGCAAAAGTTAAATTCTAGTATTTAGAAGGATTAAATAGATATGAAATTCAAAACTTGAGGTCCTCATATGGTAATTAGACCATTAATGAAAAGTTAGTAGATATTTTTGGATGATTTATCCATGGAAAATTAGAAAAAAGGCTAAAGAATAAACTGGAAATCAAAAATATTAAAAGATGATAAATTATTAAAAAAGAAATAAAAATTATTTTTATCACCTTCTTCCCCAAAATAATGCATGGAAACCCTAGGCGAGAGAGAAGAAACTTTCTTGGCCAAATTGGGTAAGTTTTCTTGTCTCGTTTTTAGTGATTTTGATATTTTTGAAACAGGGATAGCGTAATCTATCTATTTAAGGGATCAATTTGAGAAGTTATCAAAGTATGAAAAATGAGTCATGGATTTGTATGCTGAAAATTAGAAATTTATTGTAGAAAATGAGAATTTATGGTAGTAAATTGCACAAATTTTATTTTCCGAGCCTAGGGACGAAATGAGAAGGGGCAAAATAGTAATTTTGCTTAGGATGTAAATTGAGTCTAAATGAGTATGAAATATGAGAAGTTGATGTAAAATTTACTCGTATATATCAAGATAGACCAAATTCGGAGCTACAACGAGAAAAGAGGAAAATATCGGATTAGTAGATTTTACGTACACGAACATTGTCGAGGTAAGTTCGTGTAACTAAATTGTGTTTATTTATGTGCTTGCATTGATTGTGTTTATGTAAATTGTATAAATTTCATAAATATGTGAAAATGATTACATATCCGATCAAGCCCGAAAATAAAAATGTTTGAATTAAATGATAATCCCCGATAGATGATAAAGGATAAACGATGAAAATGTTACTTATATGCTTGAAATGAATGTGGAATGTGTTTATTTGAATTATATGAAAGTTGTGGATGTATGAAATAATCACATGCCCGATAATGCTTGAGAAAAATGTTTGAATCCCGGTTGAATGAAATGAAAATTCGATGGATATGTGATTTCTCAAAATGAATGAGGTCCTGCATTTGTTGCTGACGGGATTTAGCTCGGACGATTAATCCTATTGACCTCATTACAGAAAGGATTTAGCCCAGACAGGTAATCCAGATCAAACTCTTTAGAGCATATGTCATAAAAAGAATTTAGCCTGGACTGGTAAACCTGTTGTATACATGTATGGCTCGAAAGTGTACTCCCTAAAATAGTACATTATGGGTAAAATTGAATATGAATTGACGAATCCTGATTTGTACACCACGAGTGTACTACCTGTGTATGCATCAATATTTTAGATGAATTCAACGGGTAAAAGTTCTTGACATGAGAAGATATGAATAAGAAATGAGTTATTACACATATCAGCCTAAAATACATGAAAATGATGATACGTGATAATTGATATATGGAAATATGAAATGACAATATTGTACATGGAATTTATTTGATAAGTATGTACATCTTGGTTTATAGACTTATACACCTTAAGTGTACTAATCGTGACCTTGATATTACGAGTAATATGAGTAAAGTTCTGATATGAAATGATCTGAACTCGAAATGAACTAGGATGAAATTATACTTGTAATAATGAGATAAATTATGCATGTTGAATGAATTCATGTTATGGAAAGCATATGTGCTTGGAATCTTGATTATTGTTGAGCACATATATGTTTTGATGTTATTATGAATTATATGAATAACAAGGGCAATGTAGGATGTGTGTGTAGGGCTTGAGGTCAAATTGATTGAATATGCCTTACATAGTTACCTCATAATAGAATGAATGGTAAGTTAAATATCATGTTATACGAACTTACTAAGCATTTTATGCTTACTTAGTTTTATTTCCCTATTTTATATTAAATCGAAAGCTCGTTGGATTGGAAGCTTGGCGGAGATCATTCACACTATCTATCGGCCCATGTTGGTACACTATGGTAAATCAATTATGGTCGTAAAGGCATGTATAGGTTATATTGGCCATATTGGCAAGTAAATGTAAATGATGCTTGTAATCTAGCCATTGGAATGGCTAGTAATGGTTTGTTTTGATATTTATGTAATGTCATACTATGGTAGCTACATATGTGTTAAGTACTTGACCAAATTATGTCTAACATATGGACTAAACTAAGGTAAGATTGTAATCATGTATGCATGTAATGATATGCCATGTTGAATGATGGAATTTGCTTAAATTAAATGCTTGGAATGGCTGGATTGTACTTGGTATGTTTTAGTGCAAGGAAATGGTAAATTTGGGTGACAAATGAGGCTAAGAATTGGATTTATTTTGTCCACACGGGCAGAAACACAGGCGTGTCTCTAGATCCTGTGTGACACACGGCCTTATAACATGGGCATGTGGTTAGGCCGTGTGCCCCCTGTACCTAAATTTTGAGAAACAGAATGCTCAGGGTGTTACATTAATAATTGAAATAGCTACATTGATGACCCAATTATTATAGAAAAGAGGTAAGATTTGAATGGACCAATAAATATCAGGAAAGTTTTGACCAGTTAAAAGCTCTGTTGACAGAAAAGTGGTAAGCGTGTGCCTTGGACCACACGGGCGTGTGAGCCCTGCACCTTGGAAAAATTTTGCAAATTTCACGAAAGTTCTTAGGGTTCTCGATTAAGTCCTGATTCAAATTTAATGTTCATATTGGGCCTCAAGGGTCCATTTAAGGGACGTTATGGATGATTTCAGAAAATGAATAGTAATTGACTTGCAATATCTGCAAATGTTCTGAAAAATTTTGGTAACGCTCCGTAACCCTGTTTCGATGACGGACATTGGTTAAGGGTGTTACACTCTGCCTTCACCTTCTGACACTCTAAACACCGACCCACAAAATCAGTCACATCACACTTTAATCCAGACAACCAATACATCTCTCTAAGATCGCAGTACATCATTTTACTACTGGGATGCATAACATATGGTCTAATAAGTGTTAAAAGTAACATATTTTGATCCTATTCATAATGCATTTTTGGGTTATTAATCAATGCAAAATGGTGAATTTTATTCTTCTAATCCTATAAATTCATGTTTCTATACTTAGGGAGTATTTGAGAGCAAAAAAAGCAAAAATAGAGTGAAAATCGGACAATTGGAGCAGATTTCAGGAGCCACACGGGTTGGGCCTTCCCATACGAGTTGGACACACTGCCAAGTGCCAGACTGTGTGGATTTCATGATTCACACTCTGAACACATAGAAAAATGTAATTTTAGGATTTTTGTGTATTTTAAAACCTATAAATACCAAATATAAGAAGAGGAAAGGGGGTCGTCAGAGAATATTGAAGAAAACAACTCGAAAAACTCCATTGACGCCAACTCTGAAGCAGATTTCCACCAAGATTGAATATCTCCTTTTGATTTCTTTGAAGTTTATTATGATTTTTTCTATTTCTTGTGGCTATACTGACTTTGAGATGTTTTTATTCGTGATTATGAACTAATTTTCTAAATATCTTTTGATTTCTATTTTACACAATAAATACATGAATCTTGTTCTCAGTTATGTGTGCTTAATTCTTGATTTAGTATTTCTGGATTATTAATTCATGTTTGATGTGCTTAATTCAGAGGAGGAATAGACCCTACTTAAGAGTAGATCTAGCATAATTGAGTGGAGTTGCATGTGATCCTAGAAATAGGATGACATAAATCTACTAGATTAGAGTCAAATCTAATAGGGGAATCCATAGATCTAGTTAATGCGATAATATGGGTTTTAATTAGAAAGAAATTTCAATTAATCAACCTAGAAGCAGTTGCTCTTAGTTTTGAAGAGAGATATTAGTATAATTTATGGATTTTTACGGATCAAGATATTAAGTGAATAAATTGTTTAATTAAGATTGATAGTGACAGATGCAATCTAGGGGGATTCTTTCCTAAGTATTGTTTCACTTCTTGGTTATTATTCTATTATTTTCCTGGTTTGTTATTTGCTGAGTTCTTAGTCAATTAATTTAGTTAATTTTAGTTTAATTCAATCACTTCAATTTGTTGGTTAAATAATAAAAAAACAGTAATTACTAGTACTTTTAATCCTCGTGGGAACGACAACTTTGCTCACTGTAGCTATACTATTTATCGATAGGTGCACTTGCATTCATCATATCTTAATTGGTTTTGTGGACTTACTTTTAATCCAGTTAAGGCTATTAGAAGTTTCTCGGGCAATAAAATTTCTAGTAAAGGGATCGAGGTTGATAAAGCCTTTAACAAATTTGCTAGAAAAAGATGTGTCATTCAATTTCAATCAGGAATGTTTAAAGGTGTTTAACGTTCTTAAGGAAAAATTAATTAATTCCCTAATTATGGTTGAACCTAATTCAAATTTACCCTTTGAACTAATGTGATGCTAGTGTTTTTGTAGTAGTTGCAGTTCTTGGACAGTGAAGAGACAAGCATTTTCAGCCAATTTATTATGCCAGCAAGATGTTGACAGGCGCACAAGAGAATTACTCTACTACCGGAAAAGAATTGCTAGCTATGGTTTTTGCATTCGATAAATTTAAACTTTATTTAATATTGTCTAAATTTGTTGTGTACACTCATCACTCCGCTTTTCGCTACCTTTTCAGTAAACCGAATGCAAAACCTCAACTTATAAGGTGGATTTTATTTTTACATGAATTCAATTTGGAAATTAAAGATAAGAAACGGCTAAAAATCTTGCAACAGACCACCTCTTGAGCGGCTTAATGAGATGGAGATAAATGACTCATTTCCTAAAAAAACAACTCTTTGTGGTAACTGATTCTGAAGGGTTGCTAAAATATCGCGAATTATTTGGTTGCTAAAATCTTTCCGAAAGGGTTAACTCATATCATCAAAAGAAGCGATTCTTTGCTGATGTGAAAAACTATTTTTGGGAGGATCCTTTTCTTTTTTTTGTGTGTGTGTAGATCAGGTAATTCGAAAGTGTGTTTCAAAACTAGAAGCAAATAAAATTTTGGACCATTGTCATTTGGGACCAATAGGAGGACACTATAGTGGGATTAGGACAACACATAAAGCACTTGAATCAGGTTTTTATTGGCTACACTATTTAAAGATGCTAATAGGTATGTCACTTCTTATGAAAGATGCCAAAGAACAGGTAATATTTCCAAACATGATGAAATGCCTCAAACTTACATGCTTTCTTGTGAAATTTTTAACATTTAGGGTATTGATTTCATGGGATTTTTTCCTATTTCTTATGGTAATAAATACATTCTGGTAGCAATTGATTATGTTTTGAAATGGGTTGAAGCTCAAGCTTTACCAACTAATGATGCTAGGGTGCTCATTAGATTTCTTAAGAAACTATTCACTCATTTTAGAACACCTTGAGCAATCATTAGCGATAGGGTACACATTTCTGTAACACTCAAATTGATAAGATTCTTAAGAAATATGGTGTAAATCATAGAGCAACTACCCCTTATCATCCTCAAACTAGTGGGCAAGATGAAGTGTCAAACCATGAACTAAAATGCATCCTAGAAAAAGCTGTAGAGACAAATAGTAAGGATTGGGCTTTAAAATTTGATGATGCGTTATGGGCTTATAGAACTGCATATCAGACACCCATAGGAATATCCCCATATCTTTATGGGAAGAGTTGTCACTTACCACTAGAACTCGAAAGTGATCCTAAACTTGCAAGTGATAAGAGACTATTGCAACTAAATAAGTTATATGAACGGCGAGCAAATGCTTACAAGAGCTCAAAATTATACAAAAAAGCAAGGAAGAAATGCAACAACGCTCATTTAAAGCAACCCAAACAATTCACAGTTGGAGATCGAGTGCTTTTATATAATTAAAGGCTCAAATTGTTTTTGGGAAGCTAAAATCAAGATGGTTAGGTCCTTATGTGGTAGAAACCATTTTGCCCTACAGTACAATAGAGGTAACACATCCTGAATACGAAGATTTAAGGTAAACGGTCATTGAATCAAATCCTATATTGGAGGTGATATTAATATCGAGAGAGAGGAATCCGGCTCCAAAACCTAAATCAACCGTGAGTAAAAAGGGAAAGTCAAGCTTCGACTTTAAATAAGCGCTTCTCGAGAGGCAACCTGAGTGTTTCAATTTTGTTAATTCCATTAATTTTTTTGCATGTTTAATTTGTTTAAAAAAACGATAAACCACATGTAACAACCCGATTTTAGCTAAATTGGAATAGTAGTTTTGGAACCACAAATTTGAGGTCGTAAAATTATTTTAATATTATTTTTGGTGTTTACAGCATGTGAATATATATGTGTGAAAATTTCGTGAGTTAATTTTATTGTTTAATAGCTTAATTTGAGAAAAATGACTAAATCGTGTGAAATACAAAAGTAGCATGCTATATGTTAAAAGTACTTGGTTGCTATGAAATTAAAAGGTGGAAGTCCTTATGATGATATTAGACATTAATACATTTAAGGGACATACATGGACATCATATTTGTATTTGTTATGGTTTAATTTAAAGGTTAAATAGGTAAATAGATTATTAAATAATGTTTTAATAAAACAAAATGCCATTTTATTCCATTATCTTCTTCCCGATTTTCAACAACAGAAAGAACTATTCTAGGGCTTTGAATTTCGACAACTTGATAGCTTGATTGAGGTTTGAAATTTGTTCGATTTTTAATTATTTATACGTTTTTGTGATCATTGCTTTGAGTACTAGCTAGGCCATGCTTCAATTTTTGAAAGTGTTGATGATTTTGAAAGTTGTCATTGATAAATTCATGTGTTTTTGGATGTTTGAAGATGAAATATGAAAGCTTGGTGTTTGATATATATATGTTCTGTAACGTGATTTTGAGTAAAAATGCATATTAAGGATTAAATTGTAAAAAGATGAAAATGTGAGTTAAAAGTGTGAATAAATGTGAAATATGGGCTGCTAGCAGTATTATGGTAACTCGGCTAAGCATGAATTAAATTGAATTGTGTGAATTTAATGTATTTGAGAAATAGGGACTAAATTGATTAAACGTGAAAGTTTAGGGCCAAAGTGTAAATTGGCTAAAATAATGTGTTTGTGGATTAAATTGAATGAATTGGCGATTAAATGGGTTAATTTTGAATACATATAGATCAAGAAAGAAAGAGCTCAGAATTAGATCAGGGAAAATCGAAGGTTATCGAGTAATCGATCCGATTCGTCAATTCTGAGTACGAGGTATCGTACACGATAAACATGATTACAATTATGCTTTTAATGCTTTAATATTGCATAAATTATATAAATGAGACGATGGTTATGTACAACGACGAATCGATTATATTTGGCACTTAGTGTGCGTTTCGAGATAGCTTCAGCTATATATATAGCACTTAGTTTGCGAATTGGAATAGCTTTGACTATATGTGGCACTAAGTGTGCGATACTGTAATAACTTTGGTTTAATGTGATGGCAGTAAGTGTGCGATATCGTTATAGCTTCGGCTAATCATTTATGCATTGAGTGTGCGAATTCCTTGAGTATTGAAAGATTTCCGGATGGATTAACGTATTGAACAAAGAGGTGAAAATGTAATAAATAAATACGGAAGAGTACAGGTACGTACGATACCTATGTCGTAGTTGATACTATGTGTATGAAGCTTGATGGATTTGTATATATATGATAAATGGTCATGGGTTAGAATTGAGTGATGATATGAGACTTATTAAGTGTTTATTAATTGATGATTTGAATATTATGAACTGTCGAGTTTATTTAGTACGAACTTACTAAGCTATAAAGCTTACTGTGTGTTATTTGTTTGTGTTTTATAGAGTATCAAAGCTAACTCAGACTCGAGGATCGTCAGGAAACGTCATCACACTATCGATCAACTCGTTGGTACTTCTAAAGCTTGGTATATATGGTATATGGCATGTATAGGCTAGTGCCATTTTGGTATGTTTTGAAATATGATTATAGCCATGAGATTTGGCTTTTAAATGTTGGAATATGGCCATTTAAGTTGGCTTGAATTATATGTTTAATGAATGATATATGTGATGTATATAATCTCCTAAGTGTTGGCTTGCTTGCAATAGTTGTATGGATGCTCTTTTGGTTAGTTGTTAGTTGATGTATTAAAGCTTGAGGAATGGTAAATTTTGGTATGATTTGTGGATGATGAATTGGTATGTTTGAGAAGCATGATTTGGTTGATAAAAAGGTGAGAAAATTCATTTAGCAGTTATGTGAGTTTGATGATTGTGGCATGTTGATTTGGTATGTTTTGAAAATGGAATTTAGTAGTTGAATTGGTGGATGATAGATGGCATGATATGTGTGTGAATTGGCATGTTTTGGCTGCCTATATATGTGTTGAAATGATACCATTTTGATGGCTAAGTGAGCATGAGATAAGGGTGGCAAATTGGCTTTACAAATAGTCTATTTTTTCCCACACCGGCAGAGACACGGGCTTGTGTCTCAGCCGTGTCTGACACAAGGTCATATTACACGGTAGTGTGTCCCCTGAGGTACCCTTTCGAATTAAGTCTGTATACCCTACAATTTTGACACGGCCTAGACACAAGAGCGTGTCTATTGGCCGTGTGTGGCACACAGGCTGGCACATGGGAGTGTGGTCGGCCATGTGACCTAAGTCAGTAACCTCCCTAGTTTACCTACGGCCAAGGCACACAGGCGTGTCCTCGGTCGTGTGGTGCAAGTCAGTATGTATGCCCTGTCTACACACGGTCTATGACAAGGGCGTGTCTGGTAATCATGTGAAGCACACGGCTTGTTCACAAGAGCATGTGACCTTTAAAAGTTTAAAAATTTTCTAAGTTTCTCAAAGTTCGCAAATGTTATCAGTTTAGTCCCGAACCACTTCTAAGCATGTTTTAAGGTCTCGTCGGACCTTATAAGGGACAAAGCGATTGAGTTGAATATGTTTTTAATGATGATTGCACAAATGTATGATTTATGTTGTGATTGGTCAGTAATGACTCGTAACCTTACTTCGGTGACGAATTCGGGTTAGGGGTGTTACATTTAATTGGTACCAGAGCTATGATTTTGTCGATTCTAGGACTAACGTAGCATGTGAGAGTCTAGCTATACATGCCATATATATAAACTGCGATAGTGTGATGATTCCTGACAGTTAAAATTTGTTTTTATATAGCAAATGGACCCTGATCGAGCCATAGCTGATGATGTGGAAAGTAATGTGCCCGCTCCCGCTCAAAGGGCAGGGCCAGTCGATTCTAGGCTTATTTCAAGTAGCCAAGGGGGAGAGGCTAAAGAAGCCTTCTTCCAAACGAATTCAGCTACTCAACAACCTCTACCCCCATCTATTTCTCAACAAATCCTAGTTGTGCCAAAAGTGATAGATCTGATTCCAGTAAGTAAGCCACATGTTGATAAGATTCGAAAACATGGGGCTAAAGAGTTTCGGGCTACAGTAGATGATGATGCTGAGAGAGTTGAGTTTTGGCTTAAGAATCGACCAGAGTATTCGAGGAATTGTCTTGTACTCTTGAAGAATGTATTAAATGCGTGCTATCTTTGCTTAGAGATAATGCATATTATTGGTGGAAAACATTGACATCAGTGGTTCCTAGAGAACGAATTACCTAGGAATTCTTTCAATCCGAGTTTCGGAAGAAATATATAAGTCAGAGATTTCTTGATTAGAAACATAAAGAGTTTCTAGAGTTGAAACAAGGTTAGATGACGGTGACAGAGTATGAAAGAGAGTTCGTATGATTAAGCAAGTATGCTCGGGAATATGTGTCTACTGAGGGGATTATGTGCAAACGATTTGTTAATGGGTTAAATGAAGATATAAAACTGTTAGTTGGGATACTTGAATTGAAGGAATTTGTAGTACTGGTTGGGAGGGCTTGTAAAGCTGATGATCTCAGCAAAGAAAAGAGAAATTCTGATTCGGAGTCAAGAGATTCAAGGAAGAGATCAATGAGTAAATCTTATCATTCCTCGTCGAAGAAATCTAGAGACTATTTTAACCAATCGGCAGCTTCAGCGGGATATTAGAATAGAGATCATGGAAAGCAATACACTAACCCTAAAAATCAAGCCACATCGGCATCGAGTGTTGATAATTTAAAAGATGTTAAACCTGAGTGTCAACAGTGTGGAAGACGACATTTTGGAAATTGTTGGGTGAAAAATAATAATAGAACTTGTTACAATTGTGGTTCACGAGATCACTTTATTAAAGATTGCCCAGAGTTACCTGAAAATGATAACGCTCAGAACACAAGGCTGAGTAACACTACAGTTAGAGGTAGACCACCCAGAAACACGAGAAATATGAGTGGTGGTAGAGGTGTGATATGAGACACTGCTATGAGATCTGATGCTAGAGCACCGGTAGAAGCCTACGCCATTCACGCTCGTGAAGAAGCATCATCTCTAGATGTTATTACCGGTACTTTTACTCTTTATGATACTAAAGTTATTGCATTGATAGATCCAGGATCAACTCATTCGTATATATATGTGAATTTAGTATCCAGTAAGACTTTGCCTGTAAAGTCTACTGAATTTGTAATTAGAGTATCGAACCCCTTAGGCAAGTGTGTGTTGGTTGATAAAGTGTGCAAGAACTGTCTGTTGATGATTCAAGATTTTCATTTTTCGGCTGATTTGATGTTGTTACCATTTGATGAATTTGATATAATTCTGGGTATGGATTGGTTAACGCTACATGATGCTGTTGTGAATTGCAAACGACAAATGATTGATTTGATATGTCAGAATAATGAGATTATCCGAATTGAGTCAGATGATTTGAATGGATTTCCAGCAGCGATTTCTTCGATGTTAGCTCAGAAAAATGTAAGAAAGGGTTGCGAAGCTTACTTTGCTTATGTGCTAGATACGAAAGTGAGTGAAAAGAAGATTGAACCAGTGCCAGTTGTGTGTGAGTATCCAGATGTGTTTCCTGAAGAGTTACTGAGTTTACCACCGATCTGAGAGGTTGGATTTGGTATTGAGTTAATGCCGAGAAAAACTCCAATATCAATAGCTCCATACAAAATGGCTCCGACAAAGTTAAAAGAATTGAAATCTCAATTGCAAGAATTAACCTATAAAGGATTTACACAACCGAGTTTTTCGCCCTGGGGTGCTCCCGTATTGTTTGTGAAAAAGAAAGATGGCACGATGAGAATGTGTATAGACTACAGACAACTCAAAAAAGTGACGATCAAGAACAAATACCCTCTACCATGAATAGATGATTTGTTTGATAAGTTAAAAAGGGCTACAGTGTTTTCAAAGATAGAATTTGAGATCGGGTTATTACTAGTTACGAGTTAGAGACTCTGAGGTGCCAAAGACAGCTTTTAGAACGAGGATCGTCATTATGAATTTTTAGTTATGCCTTTCAGATTAACAAATGCACCTGCTATCTTTATGGACTTGATGAACCGAATTTTCAGACTATACCTAGATCGATTTGTTGTTCTGTTCATAGATGATATTTTGATTTATTCGAGAGATGAACTGAGCATGCCGAGAATTTAAGAGTTGTATTACAGACTCTGCGTGATAAGCAAATTATATGCAAAGTTTAGTAAATGTGAATTCTGGTTGCATGAAGTTGGTTTTCTGTGGCATATTGTGTCAGCATCGGGTATTCGAGTTGATCCGAACAAGATTTCTACAATAATGGATTGGAAGCCTCGGAGAAATGTATCTGAAGTCTACAGTTTTCTGAGACTGGCTGGTTATTATAGACGTTTTGTGAAAGGTTTTTCAATGATTGCGACTTCGTTGAAGAAATGTATAATGACTTGAAACAACTTTATTGGTGGAATGGCATGAAACGTGATATTTTGGAATTTGTTTCGAAATGTTTGATTTGTTAATAAGTTAAAGCTGAGCATCAGGTACCGTTTGGTTTATTGCAGCTGATTATGATTCCTGAGTGGAAATGGGATAGAGTAACTATGGATTTTGTTTCGGGTTTGCCCCTATCTCCGAGAAAGAAAGATGCGATTTGGGTTGTTGTTGACTTGTTGACAAAATTAGCTCATTTCATTCCAGTACGAATAGACTATTCATTAGAAAAGTTAGCTGAGTCGTATATCTCTGAGGTTGTGAGATTACACGGAGTACCTATTTCTATTGTTTTGGATAGAGATCCGTGGTTTACATCATGATTTTGGAAGAAATTGCAAGATGCACTGGGTACAAAGTTTCATTTTAGTACTGCGTTTCACCCGCAGACGGATGGTCAATCCGAGCGAATTATTCAGATACTAGAGGATATGTTGAGATGTTGTATTATTAAGTTCAAAGGTACATGGGAAAAGTATTTGCCATTGATTGAATTTGAATATAACATTGGTTGCGTGAAGTTGGTTTTCTGTGGCATATTGTGTCAGCATCAGGTATTTGAGTTGATCCAAACAAGATTTCTGCAAAAATGGATTGGAAGCCTCAAAGAAATGTATCTGAAGTCTATAGTTTTCTAGGACTGGCTAGTTATTATAGATGTTTTGTGAAAGGCTTTTCAATGATTGCGACTCTATTGAAGAAAATGTATAATGAATTGAAACAGCTTTATTGGTGGAATGGCATGAAACATGATATTTTGGAATTTGTTTCAAAATGTTTGATTTGTTAATAAGTTAAAGCTGAGCATCAGGTACCGTTTGGTTTATTGCAGCCGGTTATGATTCCTGAGTGGAAATGGGATAGAGTAACTATGGATTTTGTTTCGGGTTTGCCCCTATCTCCGAGAAAGAAAGATGCGATTTGGGTTGTTGTTGACTTGTTGACAAAATCATCTCATTTCATGGGATCGTGGGAAAAGTATTTGCCATTAATTGAATTTGAATATAACAATAGTTTTCAATCGAGTATTAAAATGGCATCGTACTAAGTTCTATACGATCGAAAATTTCGAGCACCTTTGTACTGGACTGAACTTAGAGAGAATAAGAGTCACAGGGTTAATCTGATTAGAGAGACTGAAGAAAAAGTGAAAATAATTCGTGATAGTTTGAAACCAGTGTCAGATCAACAGAAATCTTATGTAGACTTGAAACGGAAAGATATTGAATTTCATTTAGAGGATAAAGTGTTTTTAAAAGTATCTCCGTGGAAGAAAATACTCAGATTTCGCAGAAAGGGAAAGTTGAGTCCAAGATACATCGGACCGTATGAGATTATTAAGCGAGTTAGACCAGTTGATTATCGGCTAGAATTGCCGTATGAGTTAGAAAAGATTCATAATGTATTCCATGTATCGATGCTATGAAGATACAGATCTGATCCTTCGCATGTTATTTCCCCGACCGAAGTTGAGATTCAGTCAGACTTATCGTACATCGAAGAACCGATTTGAATTTTAGCTTGTGAGATCAAAGAATTGAGAAATAAAAAAATAGAGTTAGTAAAAGTATTATGGCATCGACACGGGGTAGAAGAAGATACGTGGGAACCCGAGGATGCTATGAGAAAGCAATATCCAAACCTATTCACTGGTAAGATTTTCGGGGACGAAAATCCCTAAGGGGGGAGAGTTGTAACAGCCCGATTTTAGCTAAATCAAAACAGTAGTTTTGGAATGAAATTTTGAGTTATAAAATTATTTTAATATTATTTTTGGTGTTTACAGCATCTGAATATATATGTGTGAAAATTTCGTGAGTTAATTTTATCGTTTAATAGCTCAATTTGAGAAAAAGGACTAAATCACATAAAATACAAAAGTAGCATGCTATATGTTAAAAGTGCTTGATTGCTATGAAATTAAAAGATGGAAGTCCTTATGATGATAGTAGACCATTAATATATTTAATGGACATACATGGACATCATATTTGTATTTGTTATGGTTTAATGTAAAGCTTAAATAGAACTTACAGGGATTATCGATTATGAGTCATATGAGGATGATCGAGCTACAGTGTGGAGTGGGTCTTCCTCATGAATTGTCTCATTCCAGCCCTTAGGATGAGCATGAGGACTTTCCCAATTATGATCCTTTTAACCATGAGGATCCACCTCATTTTCCACCTCTGAGTCACCCTACCGTTTCTTCTACCGTTACACCCGTGGATCTTTCTAAACGGTTCACCTAATTCGAGCAGCGATGCTTTAAGCGGTTCAACAGCATTAACATGACTTTGCAGTAGATCTATTAGCATCTCCATACTCCTTCTACTGATCCTGCGCCTCACAATCTCGACGCATCTCACGATGACGATCTCTGATCTATTTTTATTTATTTATTTTATTTATAGTTGAACTTCTATTTTTCTTTCTGGTTGTTTTATTTTTATTTGTTAGACTTCTTTAGTTTATTTTTATTTTGAACTATGTATTTATTTTTCTTATTTTGATGGTTGTTTTTATTCAAGTTTTTAACCTCTAAATCTTCTTATTTATTTGTGTTTCTCTTCTTATTAGTTGCTTGGAAACATGCACTACATCTAGATTTGCTCACAATTTTGGTTTTCTCTATTCTGACGATTTTATCCATATTCAGGACAATTTCAGTTCTCTCCCTCTCTTTTGATATTGTGCTTATTATGTGCTTATATATGTTTGTACATTGAGGGCAATGCACATCTTAAGTGCGGGGAGGTTTTTTATATTTGTGATAAAATTCCTGAATTATTTGTTATGGTTAAGTAATTTTCTCATACCCACCATTAGAGTGAATTGTTTTAAAATTTCGAATTTTAATTGATGTTGTTTTGGATTTATTTTTGGATATTTGTGCATTAGTTTATTTAGTCTTTAAGACATGAGAGATTCGAGCATGATAAGTTGTTTTTCAGAAATCATATTTTAGGTTATCTCCTTGAATTGAATTATTATCTTGAAATTTTGAAATTGCAAGTTTGACATCAAAACTATAATCTTTTTTGTTGAGCTTTTGAGCCTATAGAGCATTTTTGTTCATGTTCATTTTATTATTGGTTATGAGTGTATCAACTTGATTTTTTATTCTCGAACTTGCTTCAATTATGCATGTCGAGACCACACCATTGATTTGATATACTAAGATGATAAAGACACTTAGGTTTTAACCCAGACCCTGTAAAAAGCTTACCTATTGAATTAACCCTTAGTGAACCCCATTGATCTTAACACATTGTTTTCGATTAACCCGTTAATGTTAACCTATAACCCATACGTGTGACAGCCCAAAATTGACCCTAGTCGGGAAGTGGTTTCGGGACCGCTAAACCGAGTCACCGAAATGTTCGAATGTGATATTTATTGTCTAGAATATGTAATTATGAATGTGTGAAAATTTCAAGCTTCGATTTAGTCGATTGCATGTGAGTTTTAGTAAATAGGACTTATGTGAGAAAATTTTGAAATGTGATAGGTCAAAGCATAAGGACCTATTAGTGCATGTTGAAAAAGGGGGGACTTGCATGTCAATTTCCCCCCCTCTATTAGTAGTGGCCGGCCATGACAAGTATGGTAGACCAAGTGTGATGGGCAAGACATGTCATAGACATGTTGTGTTGGTGCATCATGGGTGGAAACAATAAAATAATGAGCATGGTAATTAAATAATGAAAGGGAGGAGTGATGAAAAAAAAAGAATGGTCTCATCCATGCCCCCTATTGCCGTGAGTAAAAGAAAAGAAAAGAAAAAATTTGTTCATCCTTTTTCATCTTCTTTTGGCCGAAAATTCTAAGGAAGGAGGAAGGAGTTCTTGCTTCATGTTTGGTTTGGAAGAGGATTAGGAGGAGGTTTGGCCATACTTGTATCTAGATCAAGGTATGTTTGAGGCTGTGCCATGAGATTCATGCATGTTTTTAGTTGCTAGCTTGAGTTCTAATTAGCCCATGGTTCAAATCTTTGCTATGTCATGGGGATGATATTCGGCCTAGGTGGATTTTGTGTTAATGCCATTGCATGCTAAATATGAAGCTTGTTAATGATGCATGTGATGGTGGATTGATGATTCTTGAATCTTCTTTTTAGCATTTTTGAGTGAGCACATATGTGCATTGGTTGCTAGATGGAGAATAATCGGCTAGCAAGTTGCGTGCTAAGGCCGAATATAATTTTTGTATATTAATGAGTAATGCATGTGTTAAATTGATGGAAAGGGAGAGGATGCTTTACTAGTGTATATATGTGTGTATTAGCCAAGTTTTGAACTTGAAACAAAATGGTGTTTAGTCAATACAAGTGACCATACTTGTAGAATGTATTAAGTGTTGCAATTGGCCCCAACATAGACATGCATATTCGGCCATAGGAAGGAGATTGGTGTTGCATGTATTCGGTTAGAGGCAAGCATATTGATGCTTTTGTCTTGGCTTAGAAAATTTGGCCAAGGGGGAAATTTAGCTAAAATGTTGAGTTTGATTCATGATTCCGTACATATGTGACTTTAATCTCTAATGTATAAATATGGGCTAAGTGCCTTGTGTTCCTCTTTTCGATGCTCAAATGATTAAATCAATTTATTTGTTTAATTAAGCTCAAGAGCAAAGGGGAACTAAATCCGATAAAGGGAAGGAAAAAGTGGTCGAATAGCTATCGGAATCGTTCGACAACATCCGAGGTAAGGTCTTGAGTAAAAGAGCTTAAATTATGATTTGATTAGATCATGTTTTAAGCAAATCAAAATCATGCTCTTTGTGTGTGGCTATTGAGTCGAAATTGCAAGAATGATAAGTGTCTTGTGTTTGAGTTTTGCTAACGAAAACGAAATACGAATGTGCCATGATTTATTGTTAAATGTGCATGGTTATTTGAATGATGTCCGGGCTAAGTCCCGAAGGCTTTGTGCTAAGTGACCATATCCGGACTAAGATCCGAAGGCATTTGTACGAGTTACTAAATCCGGACTAAGATCCGAAGGCATTTGTGCAAGTTACTGAATCCGGGTTAAGTCCCGAAGGCATTTGTGCGAGTTACTAAATCCGGGTTAAGTCCCGAAGGCATTTGTGCGAGTTACTATAATCGGGCTATGTCCCGAAGGCATTTGAACGAGTAGCTATATCCGGTTAAATTCCGAAGGTACGTGATTTGGGAATGAATGATCTTGCTGTAAAAATTTCAGTTAATACGCTTGAAACATCCCAACATTAAGGTATGTTTCGTATGTGCTTTGAATTAGTTGAGCCCTTACAAATAAGTATTCGCTCAGTTGATAAATGAGCTACCGGCCTTTGGCTAAGTTGATCTTTGTGTATGAATAAAAGGGTTGGTAATGTGAAGTAAGTATGATATTGAAAAATTGTGCATATGAAATTATCCGTTTAGCTACATGAATGCTATACTTTTGTTGTGCTGGAATCCCTTGCTCAAAACTTACTAAGCATAAATTGCTTACTCCGTCTCCTTGATTCTCTGTTTTATAGATTTTGGTTCTCCAGCTATCGGACTCGGGATTTTGAAGTCGAAGTCGCCCACACTATCAAAGCCCCCCCCCTTTTGGTACAATTTTGGTTGAACTTCGAAATGGCATGTATAGGACTACCCTTTTGTTGTGGGTCATGGACCCTTTGGACTTGTATAATTTTGGATAGCCATGCGAAAATGGCTTATATATGTTTGAGTATAATGTTATAATCATTTGGTATGGATATGGTTATTGAGAGGTGTGGATATGCTTAACAAGGATTGGCCATGGGAATGGTTAATCACTATCATAATTTGTGCTATTTATGCTAAAAGGGCTAGTTGAATCATGGAAACTATGAAATAGGTAAAGTCTACCTTAAAGGCAGATGCTGACAGCAGCAGTGATGTAGATTTGGAAAATCACTAAAAATAGTAGGAAGGGAATTAAATAGTGAATAAATTATGTAAACGAACCTTGATGAATCTATTTTCATAGGAAAGTAACGAAACGATCATATGGACAGTATGTTAAGAGATATTCAGGTTCTCGTAAGACAGGGCCAGAAAGGTTTCTGGATTCCCTGTTTCAACTTTGGAAATTCATTATAAATTAACCGGAGATAATTAGGAGTCATGCCATATATGTATAGATTCCTCTTTGAGTCTAGTTTCTATAGAAACAAACGACATCAGTATTAAAGCCCTGTACAGGGAGATATCCAAGTCGTAATGCGCAAAGGTCAGTGTAGTCGATCCCTGTAACATGGGAGACTTTGACTAATAAACTGTACTAATTGGCCCAACGAAAAATTATAGAAAAAATATGTAGATGGGAATATGAGTATAGTTTCAGGGAAAATTTACGGAACTGGATTCTGAGTTTCTGAACTCAAGATATGATTTTTTAAGCGACTAGTACGCAGATTGGCAGTGTCTGGGAAATTTTTTTATAAGTGGTTTAAAGTCTGTTAACACCTCGTGTTCGACTCCGGTGACGGTCTCGGGTTCGGGGTGTTACATTGGATTGGTATCAGAGCTACGGTTTAGTCGATTCTAGGACTACCGTAATGCGTTGGGTCTAGCTATACATGCCATTTTATGTGATTATTTGATAGTGTGGTGATTTCTGACAATTGTAAATGTGTTTATATAGAGTAATGGATCCCGATCCCGACCGAGCGGTAGCTGATGAGCTTGAGAGTGTAGCGCCTGCTCCCGCACAAGGGACTGCGCCGGCGGACTCTCAACCTAATGCTAGTAACCCGAATGATGAAGCTAGACAAGCTTTCTATAGCATGATGAATGATTGGTTCAACCAATACATTCGAACTAATACGGCTGTTCCACAACCTCCATTCCCAACTAATACCACCCCCGCACCTACAATACCTCCGAAAACTGACCAAATAAGGTCAAATAAGCCCCCAGTTGACAGAATCCGAAAACATGGGGCTACTGAATTTAAAGCTACGGATAGCGACGATGCCGAGCAAGCTGAATTTTGGTTGGACAACACTATCCGGGTACTCGATGAGCTATCTTGTACACCCGATGAATGCCTAAAGTGTACTATCTCCTTGCTACGCAATTCTGCCTACTATTGGTGGAGTACTCTGACTTCTGTTGTGCCCCGAGAGCAAGTAACTTAGGAGTTTTTCCAAACTGAGTTTCGGAAAAAGTATATCAGTCAGAGATTTGTTGATCAAAAACGGAAGGAATTTCTTGAGCTTAAGCAAGGTTCTATGTCAGTTACTGATTACGAGCGAAAATTTGTTAGACTTAGTAGGTATGCTCGGGAATGTGTTTCGTCCGAGGCTATCATGTGTAAATGCTTCGAGGATGGGCTGAATGAAGATATAAAAATGTTCGTGGGCATTCTTGAAATACGAGAGTTCGTAGTACTTGTCGAGCGAGCTTGTAAAGCCGAAGAGCTTAGAAAAGAAAAACAAAAAGTTGATGTGGGAACTGGAGAGTTTCGTAAAAGATCCTCGGGAAAGTCTCTTCAACAGGCATCGAAGAAATTTCGAGATGATGTGGGCCGGTCTAGAGGCACTTCGGGCCTTTTTAGACGAGATCGTGATCGACCCCCTGTAGGTACACGAGGCACTTCGGTCGCCAGTGTTGGGAATGAACGTCGAGACAGAACGAAATGTCGATATTGTGGTAAATGGCATTCGGGGAGTTGTAGATTCCCTGACCGCTCCTGTTACAAGTGCGGATCAGTTGACCACTTCATTAAAGATTGCCCAAGGTTGTCTGAACAGAATGTAAATCAGAGTGGGAAACCGGGTGCTACCACTGCTCGAGGTAGACCATCTAGAAATACGGGCAATGCTAGCGGTGGTCAGAGAGGATCTAGAGATGCTACGACCAGATCCGAGGCTCGTGCGCCTGCTAGAGCTTATGCTATACGTGCCCGCGAGGATGCTTCTTCGCCTGATGTTATTACCGGTACTTTTACTCTCTTTGATACTAATGTAATTGCTTTGATTGACCCCGGTTCTACTCATTCTTACATATGTGAAACCTTAGCATCTAGTAAGACTTTACCTATTGAGTCTACTGAGTTCGTAATTCGGGTGTCAAATCCCTTGGGTCGTTACGTGCTTGTCGACAAAGTGTGTAAGAAATGTCCCCTAGTAATTCGAGGTTCCTGTTTTCCGGCGGACTTGATGCTTTTGCCGTTTGATGAATTTGATGTTATTCTTGGTTTGGATTGGTTGACCGCGCATGATGCGGTTGTGAATTGAAAAGCAAGACTATTGATTTGAGGTGCGCAAATAGCGAGATGATCCGAGTTGAGTCTACGGACTTAAAGGGGTTGTCAGCTGTAATATCCTAAATGTTGGCCTAGAAATATGTAAGAAAAGGGTGCGAAGCATACCTTGCGTATGTACTTGATGACAAAGAATTAGAAAAGAAACCCGAATCTGTGCCGGTGGTTTGTGAATACCCGGATGTTTTTCCTGAAGAATTACCGGGTTTACCACCTGTTCGGGAGATAGAGTTTGGTATTGAGCTTGTACCTGGGACTACGCCGATTTCGATAGCTCCGTATCGTATGGCACCAACCGAGTTAAAAGAGTTGAAAGCTCAGTTGCAAGAATTGACGGATAGAGGTTTCGCTCGACCAAGTTTCTCACCTTGGGGTGCACCAGTATTGTTCGTGAAAAAGAAGGACGAACCATGAGGTTGTGCATTGACTATCGTCAACTGAATAAAGTGACGATAAAGAACAAATATCCGTTACCGCGTATCGATGATTTGTTCGACCAACTGAAGGGAGCCTCAGTGTTCTCAAAATAGATTTGAGATCGGGCTATTATCAGTTGCGAATTCGAGATTCGGACATACCCAAGACTGCCTTCAGAACGAGATATGGTCACTACGAATTCTTAGTGATGCCGTTTGGGCTCACTAATGCCCCTGCGGTATTTATGGATTTGATGAATCGGATCTTCAGACCATATTTGGATCGGTTCGTAGTTGTGTTCATTGATGACATCTTGGTCTATTCAAGAGATGAGACCGAACATGCTGAGCACCTGAGATTAGTGTTGCAAATTTTGCGGGATAAGCAGTTATATGCTAAGTTCAGTAAGTGTGAGTTCTGGTTAAGAGAGGTTAGCTTCTTGGGTCACGTGGTATCCGCATCGGGTATTCGAGTTGACCCGAGCAAAATTTCAGCCATACTTAACTGGAAGCCTCCAAGAAATATTACCGAAGTTCGGAGCTTCCTGGGGCTCGCCGGTTATTACCGACGATTTGTAAAGGTTTCTCGATGATAGCCACACCAATGACCAAAAGGATGTTAAGTTCGAATGGACGGAGAAATGTCAGAAAAGTTTCGATCAACTGAAAACTTATTTGACTGAAGCTCCAATTTTAGTGCAACCCGAATCAGGCAAAGAGTTTGTCATTTATAGTGACGCATCCCTACTGGGTTGGGTTGCGTATTGATGCAAGAAGGTCGAGTGGTGGCCTATGCGTCGAGACAATTAAAGCCACATGAGAAAAATTATCCGACCCATGATCTTGAACTAGCTGCCATCGTATTTGCTTTAAAAATATGGCGACATTACTATTTGGTGAAAAGTGCCATGTATTTTCGGATCACAAAAGTCTCAAATATTTGATGACTCAAAGAGACTTAAATCTGGACAAAGACGTTGGCTTGAGTTGTTGAAAGATTACGAGCTTGTCATTGATTACCACCCGGGAAAGGCTAATGTGGTTGCGGACGCCTTAAGCCGGAAATCATTGTTTGCTTTACGAGCGATGAATGTGCACTTGTCTGTTCTACCCGACAATGTGTTAGTAGCTGAATTAAAAGCCAAACTATTATTGATTCATCAAATTCGTGAAGCCCAGAAAGTTGATGATGAATTGGTTGCAAAACGGGCTGAGTGTGTTCCGAACAAGGAATCGGAGTTTCAAATTGATGATGATGATTGTTTGAGGTTCAGAAGTCGTTTGTGTGTTCCAAGGAATTCGGAACTCATTTCGATGATTCTGAACGAAGCCCATTGTAGCCGAATGTCAATTCACCCGGGGAGTACGAAAATGTACAACGATTTGAAACGTCGGTTTTGGTGGCATGGTATGAAACGAGACATCTCCGACTTTGTTTCGAAATGTTTAATATGTCAACAAGTGAAAGCAGAACATCAAGTGCTTCAGGATTACTTCAGCCGATCATGATACCCGAGTGGAAATGGGATCGAGTCACAATGACTTTGTGTCCGGACTGCCATTGTCAGCAAGTAAGAAAGATGCGATTGGGTTGTTGTCGATGACTGACTAAGTCGGCTCACTTTATCCCGTGCGTACGGATTTTTCATTGGATAAACTAGCTGAATTGTACGTTTCTCAGATTGTGAGATTACACGGGTACCTATTTCTATCGTGTCGGATAGAGATCCGAGATTCACCTCACGATTTTGGAAGAAATTGCAAGAAGCTTTGGGTACCAAGCTGCATTTTAGCACTGCTTTTCACCCCCAAACCGATGGTCAATCGAGCGGATAATTTAGATACTTGAGGATATGTTGAGATGTTGCATCCTCGAGTTCAGTAGTTCATGGGAACGGTATTTACCTTTGATTGAATTCGCTTACAACAATAGTTTTCAATCAAGTATTAAGATGGCACCTTACGAGGCTTTGTACGGTCGTAAATGCCGTACACCATTGTTTTGGACCGAGCTCAGTGAAAGTAAAATTTTCGGAGTTGATTTGATTAAGATGCCGAACAGAAAGTAAAGGTAATCCGTGAAGTCTGAAGGCAGCCACAGATCGTCAAAATCGTATGCGATTTGAAACGAAAAGACATTGAATATCAGGTGGAGATAAAGTGTTTCTTAAAGTTTCGCCTTGGAAAAAGGTACTCAGATTTGGCCGTAAGGGCAAGTTGAGCCGAGATTCATTAGCCGTACGAAATCTCCGAACGAGTTGGTCCGGTTGCGTATAGATTGATTTTGCCCCCTGAACTTGAAAAGATTCACGATGTCTTTCATGTTTCGATGTTTCGACGTTATAGATCCGATCCGTCACATGTGATTAATCCCTCAGAAGTTGAAATTCAATCTGACTTGAGTTATGAAGAAGAACCAATTCGTATCCTAGCTCGTGAAGTGAAAGAGTTGCGAACAAAGGGTTCCGTTAGTTAAGGTGTTATGGCTCAAACACGGATCAAGGAAGCTACTGGGAAACCGAGAGCTCGATGAAAGAACGATACCCAAACCTATTTACGGTAAGATTTCGGGACGAAATTTCTTAAGTGGGGAGAGTTGTGACAGCCCAAAATGACCCTAGTCGGAAGTGGTTTCGGACGCTAACCAAGTCACTGAAATGTTCGAATGTGATATTTTGTCTAGATATGTATTATGAATGTGTGAATTCAAGCTGAT